>NC_141537.1:8697500-8997500 GCF_021556685.1 Rattus norvegicus
TAATACCTCCAAGGTTAGGGGACATCACACTGTGCTGGATAGAGACCTGAGTTTGAGTCCTGCCATTGCATAGTAATGCTATCCTTCATTTAGTTCTCTGGTTTTTACTGTGAAGACAAGGAGGGACACAGGAGGCCTTGGTGAGCTGAGGCACAGCCTCTCAGGAGGCTGGGGCAGAATAGGATGTAGTGAGTGTGACAGCCAGGGAGGCCAGGTACAGAGTTCAGCTGTATGTGGCAGAGATGGGCATGGCTTTGAAGAATTCACTCACACATTTTTAATGCTGCTGAATCACAAATCTGTCAGGAGAAAAGCAGTTTTGTTGTATTTTCTCTGGTGATTATTGATAGCATGCGCTTACTTCTTTATATCAAGACTGACTAAAAGTCATTACGCTCTCCACTCAGGAATAATGATCATGTCCCGCAGGGTGATGCATGGTGAACACTTCGGTGCTAAGTGATGCTTTAACGGAGCAGCTAAGCTAAAACACAAGCCTGTTAATTGGAGCTCTAAAGAAAACACTAGCATATAGGGCTGCAACAAGGGGGATGGGAAATGATGATTTTTTTTTTCATGGTTGCAGGTTAAGAAGACCAGGGGACCAGCTAGAGTAAATGCAATGCTGTCCCTAGTATTTGCTCTTTTATTCAGGTAACATCTGCCAGAAATGGTTTGGAGCTTTCTGACTGCTTACCCTGGACCTTGCCAATAGCAGTCCAAGCTGGCCACTTGTGCATGTGCCGCCTAAACGCCATGTTTATTCTTACATTCAGAATCGGGTAACTTTGTTGGACAGATTGGAAGTTTTTAAGGGGAAGCTTCAAACTGAGGATGCCAATCACATAGGAAAGAGAAAAATGTGACCCGAGTGGGTGGCTTGTGAGTTTGCCCTCTGAGTTGGGAAAGGTAGCTCAGTACTTTAGTGTGAGGACCAGAGTTTGATCCCCAGAAACCCACAGAAAGTGCCAGCCCACTGTAACTCAAGCTTAGGCAGAGGCACTGTATCCCGAGAGCAAGCCTAACCATATTGGTGTGCTGGGTTTGATTGAGAGGACTGCCTCAGTGAATAAGAGTTTGATTGAGTAACCCTGCCTCAGGCACACAAGAGTGATCCAGAATGATTCTAGACATCAACATTGGGCCTCAGGCAAAAGCACACCCCAAAAGTATGTATGTATACATATACAAACGCATGTGTACATATGCACACTACACACACAGACCATGGATATTAAAATAATTAATAGGAAGTTTATGAAAAGCATCTGCCCATGTTGGGCTTGCAGAAGCAATCTCTAGCTATTGTCATTTGTTGTGATGGCCACTTCAGTAGAGTGAGGCAAACTCTTAGACATGGGTAAGTAAGCTTTGCTGTCAGAGCAGATGTACCTGTTAAGCTTCCTGGATACACAGTGCAGTCCAGCTAACTTACACCTTGCCCTGAATGCTACAGGTTGCATAATAGCATTTAGTGACTTTAACTTCAAAAGTGAACAACTTGTTAGGACCGCCCTTCAGCATTTCCAGACCCACATCCGGGATGCTGGTTTCTGCCACAGACTATAAGCACCCGCTTAGAACAGATACCACCAGAGTGAGGCCTTTGGGAGACATCTGCAACAGAGACTCACTTTAAATAAGCGTTCTTTCTTTTTGCTCCAGCCAGGGACTAGACCTGAAACAGTAAGACAAGCAGAAGCTCAGAGCACTAGCTACTGTGGAGGACATGGAGACCAGCCTGCAAGGAGAGTAGTGTGTGTCTTGGTGTGTGTCTAACCAAGCAGCCCAGCTCAAATGCATACACGTGTACACATATGCACACACACATAGAAGTGTACATAGACCTTGCAGAGTACGTGCATACACACACACACACACACACACACACACACACACACACACACACACAGGTAAGTAAATAATACAATTAGTCTTTTAAAAGAGGTTGCCCAAGTACTAACCCCACAACTTCAGCATTCATTTCCTACCATCCACCTTCTCCTCCTCTTCCTTCTTGACCTGAGCCTCATGCATTGTGTCTCACATCTAACAGTGCTGAGTGTCTGACTCACCCTCTCCAGCATCCTGCTCTGTATATCAGATAGACACAGGTATGTCCACAGGGAAGGAGGGATACCTTCTCTGTTTTACACCAAGGAGACGATCAAGGCAGACACGTGGGCATATTATAAGGTCTAGTTTATCTTTTGTGAGCAGATTATTCCTCCCACGACTTTGCCACTTTGTAGGTAGTTTCTGCTCACCTACATGTCACTGTTTTCTCTTTCACTCTTAGAAATCTAGGCCAGCTGTCTTGTGTAAAGCCACACAGTCTGGCTTGATCTGATTGCTTCCACTTGAGTATTCTTATTTAAAGTAAGTATTTCTGACAATGAGATTAACATAAGTGGCATTGTGTATGGTTGGTGGCCTCAGGATGCAGGCAGCCCCAGTGTGGTACTGCTGCCTGACCATTAGGTCTATGATAAAGGTAATCCCTTTAATTAATTTTTTTATTAATTAATAAGAACACCTAAAATACTCATAGGCCTTTGTATCCAAATAACCGAGGAGTTTTGAGTATTTCCTGGTCATTTTTAGTTGGGCCAGTTATAAGATGCTAATTCATGATCTGGCTCTATTGGAGGACCTCGTTCCTCTAGCTAGGAATGCTTCCTTCTCCTTCCATGGTGGGGTGATCTTAAAGTGGGAGTCTAGAAGTCATTGCCATTTTCTAAGCAGCCTTTTGTTGTCTGTGGCTCCATGACGTTCTGCAGGGGCAGCTGCTGGGGCTGGAGTGTTTGACCAACACATAACCTCCTGTGTTGAAACAGGAGCTGAGTGTGCGAGCTGGAACCTCATGAATGGGATTTAAATCTAAAATATCCCCCTGAGGCTCATGTGTAAGGGCTTGGTGTCAACTGACAGACTTTTGAGAGGTGATTGGGCCTCCAAAGACTCTAACTTCATCTATGGACGAACCCATTGATGAGTTTGCAGGTGATGGGAGCATAAGGCCACAAGGCTAAGGACTCAGCCCATAGCTATGGTTGGAGGACATAGGATCTGGGGATGTCTTTGAAAAGCAGTCATGTCCCAGGAACCTTGCTCTTGGTTGCTGTGAGGTGAGCAGCCTTTCATAGGCTGAACTGTAACAGAGAGGTTTGACTCTGGGCTGAAACCATTTATTGGATGGTTGTCATAGCAACAGGAAACAACTACTAAGCCAATACCATCATCAGAAGAGATAGGGCAGCCTTTCTCTTTCCTCTTTTCCTCACCCACCCTTTGCCATGTGAGGACACAAAACTCAGTCACCTGTACACTGGAGAGAACTTTTTTTAAGACCACAAACCCACTGTGAAATTGCACTATCTAAAAGAAGGAGAGGTGCTTGCTTCTCTCTTGCTCTCTTTTTATTGTTAATGATTTCCGGTATATAGAAATTTGCTACAGAGCATGAAATGACATTGTTTCTTATGGGCTGACAGTTGCTTACATCTGCTTTTATGCAGCTACCTTGATTTCCTTACTTCTGACATGACCCAAGGCTTACTCTACATTGCTGCTTTTACATACAGAACACGAAGGACTGCAGTTGTGTGCAATAGCTAGACTATGATATGGTAAACCCCAAACAGTGGTGTGTTCATTCAAAACTATTTTCATTGTCTTGCCATTTTGCTAGATCTTGGGGATGAAAGAGTAAACAGGACAGAGGGCCTGCCCTCATCCAGAGCTTTTGTCATGTTTCTATATACTAACAGAAGATTATTTAAAGTGATCTTGGCATTTACATTTCTATTATTCCACCGGGAAAATTGGTCCTGCGACTCCAACTGGGAATTCAGTCTGTCTCCACTTTCCATTCAACCTGCTATGGAGCTGAGGTCTGCTCTGACTCACCGGGGATATCACCCTTGTGGCCTGTCTGTTCTGTATGTAATGGCCACATGTCTGAGGAGTTACACTGAAGAGCAAGAGGAGATAACACTGCAAGCTTGAATTTTCATCTCAGGACATTCCTGGCCTCAGTCTCTCAACATTAAAAAATGTGGGTCTGAATCTCTTCCCTTGGAACTCCAAGTGTGTAATGTCCAGTCAGTGACTGTTAGTGTTCTCTGTCTTCTAGTGTTGCAATGTTTGCCGTATGTGTCTAACCATAAGACATCCTCCTTTCAATGGGACCTACAAGATCACTGCCATTTTCCAAAGCAGAATGCTGGGAAATGCCACCACATAATAAGGGAGAAAATATCCTCTAGTCAGGAGCCAAATTACAGTGAACGAATGCAGAAGATTATAGCCAAGCACGGCTAGGAGTTCTCCTGTTTAATGAGACTCAAGCTGCAAACTATTAACCAGAAAGATTAGCTTTAAGGACTAGTGGGTTACAGCACTGCTCTGGGAGTGCAGTGCATGTATCTAAAACTACCAACTGCAAGTAAATTAACAAGGAGGGTCGCTGTGTGGATGAACAGCTGCATCTAAATTTCTTCTATAGGCTGCATAGGGATGTATTCCTTGTTGGGTTTACATATTCATGGGCATTGCTCTATGCAACATGAGCAGAGCTGTGAAATCCCATACAGAGTTAGTTTCTATCAATTGAGAAAGTTAATCCTTCTCACTTTTACCCATATTATGATCCATAGTACCTATATCATATGTATATACAAACATGTGGATATAGTCCATAGGTGCACATGTGGAGAGCAGTGAAGGGTGTCCTTATATCTTGCTCTGTTACTGTCTGTCTTACTGCATCGACACAGTAACTCTCACTGAGCCTGAAGCTTGCCTACAGGCTGGCAGAGGATCTGCTTCTCAACGTCGGCCATGCTGGGTTCAGAGTTATGTGTAGCCATAGCCCATGTTGATGCAGGTCCTAGGACTTGAAGTCATGTCCTCATACTTGCAGAGAAAGGACCCTTAACCACTGAGCTACCTCCCCAGTCTGAGGCTATTACTAAATCACATGAATAACCATAGCAGCACAGTGGTGCCGAAGAGGTGTGTAGCCTGGTGTTCTACTGTTAGTGCTTCCTCTCGGGCTGGAGTATCCTTGTGAAAAGCATGTTTAAAGTAGGGCCAATGAATAGACTCAGCAGCAGTAGCCTCGCTTTCTCAACACAATGAAGCTCAGCCACAGTAATGGCCACCATCTGCTCAGACTCACGGTCCAGTGGCCCCTCAACTGCATATGAAAATCTCCAATTACCCAATGCCGGTGGGTTGCCGAAAGTATCTGCTGAACAAAAATGATGCTCAGCACATAGGCAAAGGTTCAATACAAATGCGAGCAGGTTCTGCAAACGCTGGTTGACCAGAAGTCTCTAGGGTGGGAATGTGGTCTACGCCAACCTTACCAGACCTGAGGTTGGCCTGGCTAGCTTCTTGAAGTGGGCAAGCTAGGCATTATCTTTGTTCTTGAGTAGGAAGGCTTTGGGATTTTCCTCATTTTCAGGATCCATGGATTAAAAAGCAGTATTTGCTATAAAAGTTGGCAGTGGTACTAGAAAAGATGCAGGCCCTGAGAAACAGTCTAAGCCCTGTGGAGAAGAGTTTTGCTTTTGTCTGCCCAGGGAGCCAGAGCCGACTCCCACTGACCAACCATTTTAAACAGCAATAGCTATGTTTCAAGATCAAAGTTCTGACAAGTTCTGACTCTAATGAGTGCTCCTTGAGGATGTGGGTGGCACTTTACCATCAGGTCCTTATGCTTCAGAAGGAAATGGAGACAGAGCCATAGCGTCTCCTCTTCTTAGAAGGCCACAATACTAGCATGGGGTAAACTCATTCCACCCCAACTACCCCCTAAACCCGTTCCAAACTCCCTCCTTGAGGTCAGGGCTTCAGTGAACATTAGGGAGCACACACATGTGCTCCCTGAGAAGATTCACACTGCACATGTGGTCAGTCCAGAAATCCTGAATTCCTGTGACTTCTCATTGCTTACATAAATCTTCATTTCCATCTACCCTGCCCATTCACTTTCTGTAGCCATACCAATTTATTCCCTGTCCTGAGAATGCTCCTCATGTAGTGACACCTATATGTTCTAGAACTTTCTCCACCTCTACTTAAAACATGCATGACACTATTCATGAATAACCCTGGTGAGTTTCACACCAATGTTCCCACTCGTGTCCTCTCACACAAGCACTTCTTGGTTTCCACCCAGAGTGGCCTTTCTTCCACTCCTAACACTGTAAGACAACTTTCCTTCCTTATCGTTCTCTCTGGAAGATGAAGATGGGCCTCTTGTTCACAAGTATGTATGTACTTCTGTCCAAGTGTGTGGGTTGACAGCATGCATTAATCAACTCTTGCAGGATTAGTTAAAACTATCATTTTGGCTGTTTCAGTCATGGGAAAAGGAGAGACAAGAGATGCAGTAGGGCTTTGAAGAACAAGGGTGGGAACTCCTAGGCAGACAAAAGCAAAACTGTTCTCCACAGAGGTTAGCCTGTTTCTCAAGGCCTGCATCTTCTCTAGTACTGTCACCAACTTCTACAGAGAAAGAGATAGGAAGGTACAGCTTTGGGTTGGGTGGGGTGATAGCCCAGGGCGTACACTGCTTGCCTCGCAGGCATTAGCTGTGTTTGCATCCCCAGAACCCATGTTTTTGCTTCATCTTTTTACTAGCCAAGGTAACACACTTGTAATCCAAGAGTGTGTGAGGTAAAGATAAAAAGTCGGCCTAGCTTAATCAGTGAGTTCCAGGCCTCAGTGATAGACCTTTTCTCAAAAACCAATATGGATGGCAGAATGATCCATGGCATTGTCTTACACCTTCTCATATGCTTGTATATATGCTCATGTGTGCGCACTCGCATACACACATATGAAACACACATGCATATCCACATATACACACATGTATATAAATGCACATAGAAACACATACATAGACTCACATACAATTGAGCATATACATATAGACACACATGTACACATGCATACACACATAGATATATACAGATATACTCATATAAACACATAAATGCATATACACATATGCACATATACATATATACAAACATATATACATATACACAAATACATACACATGCCTAAATACTCATACACACATAGGTGCATGTGCACGTGCACACATACACACATGTACACAATGCAGAGACATAACTTTGTCTTACAGACAACATGACCATTATTGTTATCCCAGTAAATCATTCATAGCTAGCCTCATTACTTTACAACTAATCCTTTGGTCCAAAAGACAAGACTAATACTAATTTTAAAATTCCTGCATAAGTTTTGTAAGAATGAAACCAAAGAGATCAAGTGACTTCCCCAAGGTCACCTGGCTTTTAGTCATGGAGTCAGGATGCCAGGTTATCTAGTTCAAAGCCACTTGTTTTTGATCCTACTTCATCAGAAATCCCCTCCCCACCTTAGTCAAATTTCTGAAAACCTTGAGTCCCATGAGTAGATAGGCTAGCTTTGAGAGTGTTTGTAAATAAGGCCATCGGTTAAAATGAAGAGTTTTGCCCAAAGAAGGACTCTTGTCCCACCTATGGCATAGATGTACCTCAGAGACATGGTGCCACATGAAGTAAGGCGGACATGAAGGGAGACACTGTAGGACACCGTGCACAGGAGGTCCTGGGTGGTCAACACCGAGAGGCTCAGGTACTGGGTATCCATGTCCGGGACTGGTGACAGTTGCAGTAAGGTTGAAGGGTGTGATGGCCACAGTGTTGTTTGGTGCCTGGAACCATTTGAGAGTAGCTAACATGGTTCATTCTGTATCATTCTGTGTGTTGTACCACAAGAAAAATGATTTTAATTGAATGAAATGAATGAATGAATGAATGAATGAATGAATGAATGAATGAACTAGTTAAAAAGCATCTAATTTCTCTCAAAGTTCCTGATGGGTTTAAACTTGTTTCTTCCTGTGTGCTGAGCAATTGAGGAGGGAGAAGCCACCGCCCTGCAAGAAGAGCAGGCTGACTATTTGCCCCGTGAGACCTTTAAGAGAAAAAGTCAGCGGAAGGCCTCTTCCTATATAATGCAATGCAGATCGCATCTGCTAGAATTAACTTAATAAAAATGACGAAACCAAGTTAAAGGGTTATTTTTACATTTTCCTGAAGCCTGGTCCTTAAAGAAAAATGAAGTTACTGGGAAGAGGAGGCAGCATGTGGGGGTGCTGCTCCTCAGGCTAAGCTCCATCCCTTTACACAGATAACTCTGACTATGGTCATGTTAATTCATCACATTAACATCCCTCCCCTCCCCCTCTGTTCCGTTCACACTCAGAATGAAAGAAGAATGGGGAGGAGGTAAAAATGAGAAGAAAAAGGTGCAGAGAAACAGGGGGAGGGGTGGGGTCAAGGTATGGAGCAGGGGCTTGGGGGTGGAGACTTGAGTGCTAGGCCATGCCCCACTGTAGTGGTGGGGGGTATGAAAGACAGGGCAGAGCAGGCACCTCCATCCCCAAGACCAGCCCCAGGGAATCCTGAGGGTGATGGGAAGGGCACCAGGTCTCAGAACACAACCCAGACAACCTTTCCAGCTTGACTCTCTCTGTTCAGACAGACAGCAGAACTGATGGTGGGCAAGCACAAACCTCCATGACCCATCAGGTGATGAGGACTCAGGTATAACCGTTATGTCTTATACAACCTGCACTAACACAGATCCCTTTCTGAGGCCTCCCCTTGCTATGCTGGTGGCTGTCCTTTCTAGGTTTAGCTGTCCCCTCAGCTTCTGCTTGCTCATTAGAATTTGGCCACACATACTAATGCATTAGTGGTGATTCTTTCTGTTCTCCTAGAAATATATTTTTAAGCTGTATAGCATCTTTGTTCCATATCCCAGTAGATAAGTCAGCAAGGTCAATAATTCCAGCAAGGAGGGACAGATGACACCAGGGGAGGCAGGGAACCAGCACCTAACTCCACCAAACCTCCAAGTCAGCCCCCATGTTCCGCTCTACACATGGGAAGTGATCAACTGTGAGATTTTGCCTTCCTTTGAGAAAACAGGACTCTCTATGATGAGAGTTAAGGCAACCCAATAGTCCTTTCTGAAGCACAAAGGCAGGCGCTTCAAATTGCTCCGCAATTGCTCACAATCTGGGAGCAGCCAGCCTTCCTTCAAAGTCCAGGCTACTTGAACCGATTCTATCTGAAGATTCCAATCTAATAAGGACTTGAAAGCAATCCTCAGCTTCTGCTGGGGCAAGCCCTGAGCCTCCGTCTCTGCTGGAGCTTGCCCTGAGCACATCTCAAGTCAGTATCTTTGATTCTGCCTCGCCCCAGCCTCACTCGATCATCAACGCCCCTGAGGGGTGTTCTCAGATCAATTGAAGTACCTGTTGCTATGGAGGTGGGCTTATTCCTCTCTTCCTGACATACATAGTCTGATTAAAGGCTACAAGGGAAAGGGTTTGACCGTACTCTCCACACTACCATGCAACCTTGGGATAGTCAGACTCTTGGGAAAGGGTGGGTTAAAGCACACCATGCTGCCAGTCAGTAGGAGCAGTCACATTTGTGCAGATGATTCCTGGCTCCTTTGTTTGGAATTTAGGAAAGCAAGAGACCTTTCTGCCATTCATGGGTCACAAGACACAGGTATATGAGCCGGTAGGTACCTGTTATGTCCTACTCTGCTCCTCCATTGTGTCCAGACAAGCCATGTGTCCTAGAAACCTGGTTTAGGAACCAAGCAACAATTTAGACCTCACAGGTCAGGCTGTGGGATATCAGTCAGGCTACTGTTTGTTCTGTTCAGGAGAGTTAGCCTTGAAAGGAGGGGGGTTAAGCTGTTTCCTGTTATTCTGATGTCTCCTCCTAACTTATTTATACCCTATCACTGAGTGGGTTGTTTTATTTTGTTTTGTTTTCCCCCTGAGACACAATTATACATCACACATGCCAGACTCTTAGTGAATAGCTCATAGACTTGCCCGGCCAACTTAAAACAAGGCATTGACCCCCAGCTGTGCTTTCAGGCCTTTTATGTGGAACAGAGCCTACAGATGTGACTTAAAGATACTCACTAAAAAGCAGCAGATCAAAGCCTTTTCAGAGATGTCAACAGTACATCCACCATTCTGGCTATGCCTCATCTAGGCCAGTTTTCTAGTCCTGTGTTTTGTGTCTTTGAAAGATCACCTTGAACTGGTTTGGGTTCATCAGGGGTGACACTGAGCCTGCCACTTCTGCTGTGAGATGAAAAGGGTAAGAGGGGCCATTTATAGGTGGGACCAAAGAAGGAACCTGGGGTGTAGGCGAGATCTGGGGCATGGAAATGTATTTCCCAAGAAGCAGGTGGGTAGCTGTCCCTGAATTGCACTGCACAGTGGTACCCAGCACCCAAAAGACGTTTCGAGATTGAGTTAGCACAGCTTGGGCTTCCAACAACTAAACGGCAACCCGAGAAGAGAGGAATGCCAGTTTCAGTCCTTACTACACTTGAAGGATTGTCACTGGCACGGTAAGGCGAGCCAAGAGGAGACTGACTGAGAGTCTCACATCTCAAGGCTAAGCAGCAATGTAAGCTTCCCTCTGCACGCAGCTGGGCTGTGGGCAGTCACTGCATCACTTCTGCTCGCCCAAGCAGAGCGTCCTGCTGCCTGCCTACAGCAGCCTCCTTTCCACCACAGTCACCCAGCTCCCCGTTCACAGGTCTGCACTCCTCAGTCAGGTGCCCTTGACCAATCGTGTCTTACCTACCGAATTGTCTGAGTAGTTGGGGTGTGTAAACTGTCAACACCAAGGTTAGGAAGGCAGTTCCAGTAGCAGGTTCCCTAGAGTTAAATATAGTCTCTGCCATTCACCATGTGTGGGATTTAATGTCTCCAGGCTCACTTTTCCATAAGAAAGGTCTTTAAAAAAGTGTTCCCCAAATGTTACCTCAGTTAGCACAACTGAGAATCACATGGTAGGGTTTACATAGAAACCATTTTAGTTGCTTCCAAAAATATTTCTGATGTCACGTATAGGTGTGGGGATGCAGTCACACCTTCATAAAGGAAGGCGCCATGCGTACCATGTCTTACTTGAGTGTCAGTGAGTTAGAACATAGCCCCGTGTTTAAGAAGTCCCCATTAGATGTCAGCAGACAGAATCCAGCACTCGCTATCTATTTCCACTCACAAGTGCACCCACTTCCTCAACAATGATTCAGAGTAGAGAGCAGGCAGACAGACAGTGTCTCCTCAGCACATTCACTGATACAGGACACGGCCATTACAGGTAGGGTTTCAAAGGTGCTATAAAGTACGAGACACCTTGAGGGGGTGTTGAATATGTAGGGGAGCAGTATTAGCTACAGAGAAAGGGAGAGGCAAGCACACGCCATGACTGTTTTTTCTCTTGGTTGCCATTCTCATTGGAGCTCAAGCCCCACCTGCCTTGGGGCAGGCAGGAACATGGGCTTTTCTGCACATTTCTAATCCCCAACTTAGTGGCATTCACTAACTTGCAGTCACAAAATGTCATCTCACGGCTTTCTCCCCTGTTCGTGTTCTGAAGACCACCCTTACAGAGGCTGCTCCTACCCAAGTCAGCTAGGCTCACACACTTGTTCAACTGTATGCAACAACCCCCTCCCCTGTGTGGCTATGCATCATAAACCTGCTTCTGGAGTGTCAAGGCTTCTCTATCATAGAAAGCATAGCTCATCTGGCCCCAGCTTATATGTTTCTGTGTTCACGTGTCTATCTCTTCTTTTTTCCCTCACCATCCCTAGTAAGGATGCCCCAAGTTGTTCAAAGATGTGACGGGGCAAGGAAAATTAAAATCAAGAGGAAAGCTCTGGCCCCCTTCAGTCAGATGCTCATGAAAATAAAAGAAAGTCCAGGTGTGTGGGCGGGCGGGTGGGGGCAATAGCATGTGTCTCCACTGGGGTCATTGCTGTGGAATGACAAAAGAGCACTTAGGATAAGGTGTCCCTACTGGAGCCACTGGGTAATTCAGGTCTTTCCTCTAATTCTCTGAAAATGGAACATTTTCCGATCAGGTAATGCAAATCTAATGGCCTCCTGGTCCTCACTGCCCCAGGTCTGAATGCATTACAGAGAAAAGACGATTATTTTCTGCCACTTTCAAGAGAGGATATAAAAAGCCAACATTTATTGACCTTACCAAAGCCTTTGATGCAATTAACAGCAATTTGGCTAGAATAAAACTGCATGCAATTGACCTTACTTCATTAGTCTGAAGATTATTTCACAAATGGAGAGCAAAGTGCTGCAATTTAACAGATGAACTCCGATCGCTGATTAAATGAATCTTATTTCAATTCCGACAAACTCAGACGCTTTCTAAAGATAATGCATTAATGAAAGAGACACTACACATATTTACTTTGAGATCAGAGGGAACTAATGTGTGTGTGTGTGTGTGTGTGTGTGTGTGTGTGTGTGTGTGTGTGTGTTTAATTTTCTGTGAATTTCTTTCTATCTTAACCTCTTGTATTATGTCTTAAGGTCAAAGATCCATCATTCTCTGTTCCTGTGAGACATCTGAGAAAGACGGTAACACAGAGCAATATGGATCTTTCATTTTATGACAGCTTTGTATAGGACTCCTAGCCAAAAAAGTTTTATTTGTATTTCTAAATGTCCAGGATACAATGTAATATTGTTTAGAAGGTGAAATCTCTCATTATAAAACTTTAGCTGCCAATGTCTGTGTGTTACTTGCTGCCCACCTGTCTCCCACTGTAAGGCTGCTGTGCCTGCTGCTCTTCTATCCCTCTTCCTGCTTCTCGTAAGCTTTCGAAGTTCTGCATTAGTTCAGTGACTTTCAGTAGGATTCGATATGAAGAAGACACTTGCAGGCAAGTGCTCCATCCAACCTGAGAGGAGAGACCAGGTTGCTGCTTCCACTGTTGTGACTCTAGAGATGACCAGTGGCCTATGACTTTCAATCTCTGTCATATACCCTCGGTCAACAAATCAACCAGTAATTGAGTGTACATTTGCTTAGTGCTGACCTGAGTCCCATGAACACAGAGGAAATACTCAGACTTTACTCTTTCACCATAATGAAAAGCAAGTTTGTGAAAACCATGAAAAAAGAAAACTGTTTCAAATACAGAAGCAGTAAAATGAGAAGCCAGTGACAGAGTAGTGCTATGTTCAACTAATTAACACAAAAACAAACAGAATGGGAATAACAGGAAAAAAAAAAGAGAGTCAGAGGAAAAAGAGAATCATACCGGAACCACCGCCCTCATAAATACCTAGGAATTACTGACAAAGATGTGTGAAATCACCACCCAGGAAGTTATTAGAGAAATCAGAGACCAAAGAAAAGTCAGTCAAGTACATCACCACCCAGAGTGCAACAGCGTTTGTGAAAAAGTAGATAACTAGATCACTAGATCACTAGATCACTAGATCGTTTGCCTCCTGCATATGTTCTGTGTTAATGACACAGAAACCAACCTCTTCTAGGGATAAAGTGGAATGACAATCTCTCTCTCTCTCTCTCTCTCTCTCTCTCTCTCTCTCTCTCTCTCTCTCACTCTCTGTGGGTGTGTCTTTCAGTCTGTCTGTCTCTCTGTCTTTCGGATTGACTGTCTCTCTCTCTCTGTGATATCAATGTGACAAATCTCAGGGAAAATAATAAAAGAAAGTATTTTCATGAATTCAGATAAAAGGAATATTTCATTCAATGATTAAAAAAAAGAAAATGTTAAAGAGGCAAGACCAGCAAGCGACACTCTGTCCATGTTTTCAGAGTCCCATCAGCAACCGTGAACAGCAACAGGTGAGAGGGTCAGGCCACAAGCATGGTCTGTCTGCAGTGTTCCGGATGATGTCTCACAGGGAGCAGATACAAGTAACTTCCATAGATCCATCAGTGGGGAGGGCTATGGAAACTGACCATTAGAGCAAAGCAATAGGTTAAATGGCTTCTTGCTGGAAGAAGTTACCTACAAAGGCCATGGGAAAAGTAGGCTGGCCATTAGGGAAAAGAAATCCCTAATAGTCCACACCCCTCAAAAGCCACGACAACCAATAGCAAACCTGTCTAGACCACTGTCCCTGAGAATGGTACGAAGGCGAAATGGATGGCATTCTCCTGCATCGCTGATGGGCATGTGGGTCATTGTAACTGCAGTCACCTCTCTGTATCTTACCCCTTGGATTCAATCACCTACTGACTGAAAATATCCCCAAAATATTGGTCCTGGACGAAAGTTCTATGGATGAAAACACTTGCCAAACAAGCCCAACATCCTGAGTTTAATCTCCAGAACCCACAAAAAATTGTGTGTAGTGGTGAGCATCAACACATCCTGTGGAAAATCGAAAGGCAGAAGCAGGGAACTCTCTCGGAAGTCTGTGATCCAGTTACCTGCAGTGATGGACAATTCAGAGAAGCAGACGAAAGAAGAGAGACTCTGCTCTAGCAAGGTGGATAGAGAGAACCAACTCTCTACAGCTAGTTCTTCTCCAACATGTTTATGCAAGCTGTGGCATTGCTCGCGCGCGCGCGCGCGCACACACACACACACACACACACACACACACACACACACACACACACACACACACACAGAGTTTTCAACTAAAAGAATACTTTGCCCAACTCTATCGCTTTTGCACTGACTATTCCCAGTGCTGAGCAAGCAGGTGGGGTTGATTCCTCCACAACAATGGCCTTGGCTTAAGTTCTTCCCCTGCTACGTCGCCTTTACATAGCCAGAGCCGATACCCAGGCATACAAGACCACAACTTGCTATTGCCTTTGAGACAACGTGCTAAAATAGCACTGGACTAGCAGTTAACAAAGCTTAATAAAAAGATGACTGAGTGAGCCCAGGCCTGATAGATGATGGCTGAAATTCCTTTTGACCCCAGAGGGCATAATGATTGGGAAAGAAGGTTTGGTAAAGAGACTTCATTTCTTCAAAAAAAAGTTTGCTTGAGGAGCCTGATGGCAACAGGACAGTCTGTCATTGGCCTACAGTCAACTGTCCTCCACCAGAGCCTTGCTGTAACCCTCCTAGACTGAATCCACATTCAATTGTCTCCCAGTGCTGGCTGTCTGCTGCTGGTCTTCAGTGGGAGATCAGGTCCTGTTTGGCTGGGAAGCAGTTTTAAAAGGTTAGATGCTTCGCTAGCATGGATGTCTTTTATTCTACACCATCTGAAAAGACTCAGATTTGGTATCAATAGCTACTTTTAAAGCAATCAAAGGAAACTGAGCACTACCACCTTTTCTAGTTGCTTCAGCTCTCCTCAAGAGATCACTGTGAAGGGATGGAGATCTTTATTGTAGTTAAAAGCATATATATATATATATATATATATATATATATATATATATATATATATCAAAGAGCTTTTATGAAGTCAACTTAACCAACAACCTTAGATGTGGCTTGGGGTGCTAGATTTGGGCCATCCATCTGTGGGAGCAGAACCACAGCTTACTAGAACGTACATTGTACTATGTGCTATGTTCTATAATTACCAGGTAAAACCTCTGAACATGTACTTTTTAAAAGAGACCTTATTTTTGCTGTTTTTAATTTATGCACATACATGTCTGTAGAGATGCTGGATCCACTGAAGTGGAGGTGATACGAAATGGTGATCCACCTGATGAGGGTGCTGGGAACTGAGCTTCGGTCCTCTGGAAAAGCAGTCATCTTAATGGCTGCGTCATCTCTGCGGCCCTGTACTACTTCATGTTTATTGAAAGATGTGGTTACATAGGCTATGGGCACATGTGGAGAACATACTCCTATTATTTCTCTAAAAGGCCATAGTATTAAACTAATTCCCAAGGGCTTTTCTTTATCTTTGTACCCATAGATTGTGCATCTCTCAACTATCATCAGAGCTTCTTCTATTCGTAGTAAATGGCCATTACACAGAGGCTCACAACTGATGGCAGAGTGCTTGGTTCTAAATGAGACACTGTATCATACCCTCTCCTCCCAAGACTCAGGGACCATTGTAGAAGAGGGGGCAGAAAGAGCATCCGAGTCAGAAGGTGGATCACCACAAGGCAGTAGTGTCCTTGAAACACTACACAGCAGCTGTGAATTCATAGCAGTTGTGACCCCATGAAGAAAACCCCGAGCAACCTCAAGGCACACGAGATCCCAGAATGCAGAGGGGAGGTGGGCACCTAGGTGCCAAAGGGCTATTGGCCTCTGACAGCTGCAGGGGGAGGAGGAGTCAGTTCTCTTTAAGACTGTAGCCACACATCCAAAAATACACAGGCAGTGCAAACTGGACTTAGTGGGTGCTGAAAACAGATAAAGGGGACACAAAGCTGGGTGGGTAGGGAAGCTGGTTAGAGCTGGAAGGAGCTGGGAGGAACTGGGGTAGGCAGGATGAATATGATCAAAACACATTCTGTAAAATTATCAAAGAATTAATAAAAAATGTAAGATGCTTTTTCACAAAAACCCAAACATGTCTAGACTCTTGGAAGTTTTGTTCAAAGAAACTACATTGAACTTAACAAGAAAGGAAAGGGAGCAAATTGACAGGTTCCCACAATGACTGGGGGACAAGTCCCTTTGTCTTTAAAGCGAGCGACATTTCTCAGGTCAGGCCTGTCAGATAGTGCAGCTCCAGAGCTCGGCTCACACTGGTGCCAAAACTGCTCTGACAAAGGCCACAGGGTACCTCCACCTCTCTCACATTGCTGGTGTCATATGACACGGGGATGAATGGAGGTGGCCACAAGCTGCTCTTTCCTCTGGTTTGCACAGCAAAAGTAGCAACAACAAACAAACTGAAGCCTTTTGTAATTAGCCCTGAAATCAGGCCCCAGTCATTAGGCTTCAGGGGACAACCGCTCAGGACAGCTGCACCTTAGATGCCTGCCTCTCTCACACAGGAGTCCTGCTGGGTCAGAAGGACAGGAGCTATTGGAAGCTTCTGTCCCTCACTACCAATTTCATGCCCATGTGGCAGCAGGCCTAGGTCAGAGATCAACACATGGCAACCATGATGGGGTGAGCTAGGGTGCTACTGCAGTGCAGACAGAACCCCTAAGGGGCTCAGCCTTGGGGCTCTGAATCTCATCTGAGAAGACTGTAGAACTGGCCTCATGTCCACATCACAGGCTTATTGGCTTCTTCCTGCCTCAACATTGATGCTATTATTTTCCTACCTATGGTCACCTACAAAGTAGGATGTGAGTCAAGAAGACATGAGCCTGGGTCTTCTACTCTGCTCCTGTGCCAGCCTGGTTGCTGGCTGCCTTCATGCCTGTAGCTTTCCTCAAGTTCTACCTGGGGCCGGCCCAGGGTGGAAGAGGGGCAGGAGCAGTGGAAGCCATCTCTTTCTATTGCCAGTTGCTCATCATTCCCAACAGTGGTTGCTCCTGGTCTTGGAGCATCAAACCTCAAGCTGAGCCCTCCACAGGGTGGGTGACCGGCAGGAAACCTCATAGCTCAGTGCAACTCCACCTCAAAAGCAGAGGAGGCTTCTGGAGATCCGCCCACTTTCCCACAACCCTTCTGTCACCCTCACGCTGTGGGAGGGAGTGTGAGGTCCCCACCCATCCCCACGCAGGGCATCAGCCTGTTGGTTTGTCACTGGTTGTGCGTCTTCTCAGACCCTGAGAGGCAGGGTTTTTTGCTAACCAGTGTTGTCTTTCAGACAACTGGTTCATCTAGGCAGCCATGTAGACACCAGGGAGCTCTACTACTTCTATGAGGCCAGGAGAAAACAGGAGAGGCGGGTAGCTTAGTGATTCATAGGGGAGACATTTTTGCACCTGCTCTGGTCGCCCCCTCCAACTGCCTTAGGCTAATCACTACATTGCTGTGGTCTGTGCCCTAACAATGCACCCCTCCCCATAACTCCACACACACTAGTGCCACTCTAGCTAGGTGTACTTCTAACCCAGGCTGAAAACATGTAAATATGTAAGGATTCTGTGAAGTTAGGACCTCATCTCTAGGGTAGATTGTATCCGTTCCCTAAATAGTCACGAATCTCCAAACATTAGCAAGAATTTTCCACTTTCTCCTTCCACACTTCAAAGGACTCTCTCTCTTCCTTTGTTCTGATGGGATGTTGACCTGTGAGTTATTCTCCAGGCTTCTCTGTTTCTCTGGCCAAACAATAAATCTTGGTTCACTGTACAGTCAGCTTTTGGTTTTATTACTGGTCACTCAATTTTGAGAAGGAGAAAAAAATCCAGTTAAGTCAGGCATTGGTTAGAGATCTCTCTCCATGTAGCCAAATGCTCCAGAGTATCCCCTGTGAAGGATCCCTGAACTCCAGAGCATGGTTTATCTATTCTGATTCACACCCCACAAACACAGGTTCTGTCTCTAGTGGACCACTGCGATTCCTGGTTTCAAACTTTTTTTATAACTGTGTTTCCTTTTTTATCAGACAAGTACTTATACCAGCAAGTATGACCTGGTTCCCAGACCAAACAGGCAGCCTAGTCTGGGTTCATGTAAGACCCACAAGTGACTCTGTTAAAATGTAACAGCACATGATGGCTTGGCAGGTTCAGGATGCCTGGGTAACCCTGAAGGAAGATGCCCTCTCACTCTGGTGGCCATGCGCCTCAGGGCCTTGGGAAGTCTTCTCAACTCCATTGTGAGGTCCCACTGTGTCTCATCGTTCTACTTCTTTCTGTCCTTACTAATGTTTCACTGAACTTTCTAGCTCCAGGTTACATTCTGTCAACTCCTTGGCCATCCCTTCTCCATGTTCTCTAGAGGAAATGTCTTCTCTGGTGTCCTCCTTCCCTGAAACCCTGGCTGGTTACATCATCCCAAGATACAACAAACTGACCCAAGGCTGACTTAATGCTCCCTTTCAGCTACATCCTCAGTCAACAGACATAAATAATCAATTAAAAATTTCATTAAATATTTTGCTCACATGTGTATATGTATACCATGTGTATGCCTGGTGTGCACAGAGACCAGAAATGGGTGCTTACCCCTTGAGATCAGAGAGGTGGCATATCATAGCCACCTCTCGTATTGAAGATCTTTTTCTCTCCATACCTGCCTGTTAAGTAGAACTCAACCTAAGTTTCAGATTCCTGATTCGACAACTTGTCCACACAAAAAAATAACGTTACTGACTTTCAGGACTCGCTTTGTACTCTACCTGTAGACTAAGAGGCAGAAATCCCCACTCAGACCTTGAACACACATTTTTCCACTCTTGTCATTTGAGGAGAAGGAGTGTGTGCAGAGGCCTGTGCGAGCATTTCACTTTAGACCTTATAAGGCATTGCTGGCTCCAGCATCAGCTCTGTGACTCCGGCTGTAAGCCACCCATGCTGGACATGTTACAAGAAGCTCATTATTTTACAAAACCCTATCTTCCTGAAGAATCTGCTGGAGATTCTCCATCAACATAAATTCGTGTCTCCCCTGTCCTAACAGTCCCCAGCTTAGCATACCAAGCCCGTATTAAGATAGCTGTGCCTGTGGGTCAAGGATGCCCTTCCACTCCCACACTGACAAAGATAATACCATAAAACCACAAGCCACCCTGTCCCCTTGGCCTTGGCTTCATGGTGGACGGTCGTCAGGATGTCCTCAGTACCCCTCTGAGTCACCTACATCCTTCTGCCAACTGGAAAGGCTGTACCTGTGGGGCACTTACTTGAAAAGCTGAGTAAGCTGCTTACTCTCAATGCTTTCTCCCAAGTATTGTTGACTAGACAATGGTGATTTCTGAAGCCCTGAAGAAGTGTGGAAGAAAACAGGCATCGTGGACTGCCTGTGGCCCAGGAGAATGAGTGGTATTTCCTAACCACACTACCTTATTTTTCTGTGACCCTAGAGCCATTTGGCCAAATGACAGACTAAAGAAGGAAGATGGCCACACCTCCTAAGTCTCTCCTGCACAACACAATCAAATGTGAAGCACCACAGATGGTTCTGGAAATGACTGTTAGAGGAAGGGGAGGGGCTTGAAAAGGAGGTGAAAGACCCTCTACCTTTATCTTGTTAGGCACCGTGTTCCATGCTTACATGTCTACTTGGCAGGTTTAGAAATACCTTCAGAAATCACTATACAGAAGCTCCTATTCTGCCGGAAGTAGAATGAGGCTGATGGACAGGCAGGTGCCTGACCTAGAAGTCTTCATGAGGGGCAATGTCTGCGGCTAGGCTCCCAGCCCCCACTGACCCACTGATCCCCGACTGGAATGATTCTTCTTGCTTTGGTCTGTGCCTATATTCCTGTCCTTTGGCTAATTAGCTGTTTCACTGGGTCTGCAACAGTCAAAGAGGAAGCCTGGGGTGAGTGGATATGTGGAGAGTGGAGTTTCAGATTTAATTAAGACTTTTATGTCTTTGTGGAGTTTGATTAAAAAGCTGCCATGCTTCTTAAAACTGATATTTTAGCCCAATTATTTATAAGCATATTACTGAACTTTGGGTAGGTCTGACATTTAAGTCAGAAAAATCTCTCCATTTCAAAATAGCATCCTTTAAAATTGAAGGAGGAAATACAGACTTTCAATGGTAAACAGAGATTAAAGAAATTTATGAATATTAAGCCATCTTAATAGAAGATAGTAGAAGGGAAATTTGGGCAGAAGAGAAGGATAAATATACCCAAGAGATCATGGGGACACAAACAGTGGGAGGAGCAGGAGGGAAGGGAATTTGAGAGGACATTACAAACTTAACATTACAGGACTCAATATACTGCTTTCAAAATAATTTTGAATATTAATGGCTTCATTTTCGCCATACTAACAGATTGCATTACAAAATAGGATCCTTCTTTTTGTTGCCTCCTAGAACACCTCACCACCATGATAGACGTCATCACATCACTTAAAAAAATAATTCAAGTTTCTTTGACTCCCAGAGATTCAGAGAGGGAAATGCTTTATTATATTACCTGGAATGTTGCTTGTGTGCACAACAGTTGGGAGAGTCTCAAATACCTCTGGGCCCTAGACTCCTCAAAGCCTTGACCAGCATCACTCCTACCAAGCGGCAATTGTAAACCTCCAGAGCAATGGACTAGCATCCTACCCTACTGCCTTGGATGCTTCATTATACAGATAGCCCACTACTCTGCAAAATGTATTGACAAGCATGGCTTGCCCCAGAACTAGCTGCCAGTTAGAAAAGGGGCTTCTGGGAAACAAAAGGCGCCTTGGTCATCCCCACCCATTCCAGTGTTAGCTCTCTTCACTCTCCTGTCAGATTCATAGTCTGCCCACACCTGTTACCATTGTCTGTGAAACAACCATTCTTCCAACATTGTCCTGAGCTTGGCAGCTTCTGAATGGGACCAAATGAAAATGGTAATTTATTTCTAGCAATGTTCATGCAGAAGAACAGATAGGCGTATTTATATGTACACAGACTAAAACACCAAAACACTAATTAAGTAAATTTAGTTTTCCCTTTAATCAGACTTCAGGTAATTAGCTGTCAGCTAAGATAAATTACAGTTTATTCCATTTTTATAGCATGCTTTGGTCAAATAAAGATTATGCTTTAATGGCCAGATTTAGCTGCTAATTTTTCATGCATATGAAAGGATTTGTAAATATTATTTCTGGGATCTTTTAATGTTCTGAAAACTAATTTCTGCCACTGTTTAAATAAGCAGTTGCATTTAAGGCTGCAGACTACTGGGGTCTGTGTGAAATAGTGTTCAACATGTCAAGACAAGGAGGGCAATGTGGAACTCAAAGTGACACATCTTCTGGACTTTGTAAGATGTGAGGACAATAAACAAGGTGAAAGTGAGTAGATTAGGCCAGTGGAAACACTGGCTGACCTGCAGGGATGTTACAGACACTTTCTGGTGTAAGGGGGGGTTTGCTAAGGATAAAGGTGGTTGGTTCTTTTCTTATTCTTGCATCCTTTTGTGTGGCTGGCTCAGGAGGAGGCCCAGGCCTAGAAAGCACTTACTTCAGATGAGAGTTCTTTGGGCTTTGGACATGCTCATTTACTTCTAACTCCAGAGTCAATACTGAACATACCGTGGTTCTCACGTGTCCCCAGAGTCATTTGTTATCTCTCACTCAAACAAATGGCTGTGTCAGACATGGTTATGCATTAAAAACCTTAAAGTGACTCTTCAGTACGTGTGCTCTTGTAAAGGGGATCTGGTGTTGTACCTCAAGTCCCTCAGCATGCAAAAGCTTTCCAGTTAGTTTCTCAAGCAGACACTGTGCTTGAAGACACAAGCCTTTATCCTGAAGATCTGGTACCCTTCATTTGGAGGGGAATAGAATTTACTGGAATTTACTCTGATCAGTAGGGAACTCAGAGGGATGAGTGAGTGGAGCATGGATTTGACTCTTAACTGCCAATGTCTAGCATAATGTTCTGGGCTTAGCCTGGGGGAACAGGCAGAGGAATAGCCAATCTATATTGGGGATGATAGCAGGTCTACAATGAACAGCCTCTCTCTGCTTCCTAAGTGCACATTATAAGCTCAGCTGAAGGAACGCAATCTGAAGGGCACCTCAACAAAAGGCCAGGAGCAAAGTAAGGAGGAGAGGAATGGGAAGGGTATGGTCTCTATGACAGAGTTAGTGCCCTTGTAAGAAGTGGCAAAGGAGCTCTGACCCTCCCTAGAGTCCTGTAATGAAAACTAGAAGACAGTCTCACCAGACACCAAGCCTGTTGGCACCATGAGCTGAATGTTTATCCTTCAGAAGCATGAGAAAAAAATGTCTGTTGCTTGAACCACCTCCAGCATCTGGTTGCAGATACTCTGAATGCCAAGGGACCAACTCAGGAATGATTGACGATGAGTTACCACGCAACGAGTTGAAACTTCCTTAAATGACAGGAATTTCACACTGAACAGAAATTCCCACATCCAACCCCTACGCTGACTCTCATTATCTTCCACAAATAGGAAAAAGAGACACAAAGGGATCATGCAGGCAGCACATGCAGGCGGCACATGCCACCACATGCCCACTGAGCTCCTGAATCCTAGAGCTTCGGATGAACCTCAGGTCTTCGGTGACTCTTGAGTCCTCAGCAGATAGTGGGACTCAATGTACAATCTCTCTCTGATAGGGAACTGACGGGCAGCACCTCCACATATCAGTGTCTATGTGCACATGGAGACCAGAGTTCAATCTCTGGCATCTTCCTCTCTCACTTTCCACCTTATCTTTTGAGGCCAGGCCTCTCTTTTTTTCTTGTTAATTAATTAATTAATTCATTAATTAACTTACATCCCACATCTATTCCCTCTCTCATTTCCCCCTCCCCTTCTCTTTTGAGAAGGGAGAGGCCCCAATGGGTGGCAACCCTCCCCCCTCCCCCGGCACCTCAAGTCACTGTAGAACTAGTCACATCCTCTTTCACTGAGGCCAGATGAAGCAGTAAAACTGGGCCTCTCGGGGTTGGGGATTTAGCTCAGTGGTAGAGCGCTTGCCTAGCAAGCGCAAGGCCCTGGGTTCGGTCCCCAGCTCCGAAAAAAAAAAAAAAAACAAAAAAAACAAAAAAAACAAAAAAAAAAAAAACTGGGCCTCTCTTACTGAACGTGATGACAGAGTTACAAACACATGTGACCACTCTCAGACTTTTTAATGTGGGTGCTAAGGATCCAAACTGAGGTCTTTGGGCCTGTGCAGTAAGCAAGTGATGAACTGGACTCCAGCCTCCCAAATCATTTCCTTTTAGCAATTTGTAAATGCACCTCAGATTGTCCTCAGCAAAGTTCAACTCAGTTGCAAGAGAGCTTAAAGCTGACCTGTCAAAAAAAAATCCCTACTCCAATATCATCCATTTGATGCCTCATTCCCAACTTAGTTTCTCTAAGAAATGAGTCAAAGGTCACCTACCGTAAGCACACGTGTTATTTCAGGGATCAAAATTCCGTACCATGAACCCTCGAGATTTTTAAGAAGTAGAAGTGACTGCATTGACACTCAGCTCACAGAGGGCAGGAACAACATGGTGGGATTCACTGATGTCCCCCTTAAATCACAAAATTCTCCCTAAGGTTCTATAGGATAAAAATACCAGAACTGTCAGCGGTTCTCATTAATATCCAGGAGGAAATACTGACTGTTATGCCACCAGATGGATGGATTTGTCTCCAGAAAGAGAATCACTGAGGTGATGAATCTTCCCTCTATCCCCACAGCCTCCTTAGGAGAAGCCACAGCCACTGCAGACTGCTTGGTGTGATGGGAAAGCCCAGGGAGGGGACTTTTGTTTATTTATTTATTTATTTATTTATTTATTTATTTATTTATTTATTTATTACTGGATTTTTAAAATTTACATTTCAAATCTTATTCCCTTTCCTAGTTTCCCAGAAATAAGCTCCTATCCCATCCTCCTAACCTTCTTATACAAGGGTGTTCCCCTCCCCATCAATTCCCTTCCCAACCCCTGACACTCCTCTACACTGGGGGTCCAACCTTGGCAGGACCAAGGGCTTCTTCTTTTGGTGTCCAACAAGGTCATCCTCTGTTACATATGTAGCTGGAGGCATGGGTCTGTCCATGTATAGTCTTTGGGTAGTGGTTTAGTCCCTGGGAGCTCTGCTTGGTTAGTATTGTTGTTCTTATGGGATTGCACACCCCTTCAGCTCTTTCAGTCCTTTCTCTAATTCCTCCAACAGGGACTCTGTTCTTAGTTCAGTGGTTTGCTGCTAGCATTTTCCTCTGTATTTGACTTGCTCTGGTTGTATCTCTCAGGAGACATCTATATCCCATTCCTCTCAGCATGCCCTTCTTAGCTTCATCAATCTTATGTAGTCTTGGTGGATATATATATATCAGGCTCTGAATGGCTGTTCCTTCAGTCTCTGGTCCAAACCCTTCATACTAATACTGTCCAAACTATCCCACAAAATAGAAACAGATGGAGCGCTACCAAACTCCTTTTATGAAGCCTCAATTATGCTTATACTTAAACCATACAAGGACCCAACAAAGAAAGAGAATTCCAGAGCAATTTCCCATATGAATATCAACACAAAAATACTTAATAAAATCCTTGCAAACCAAATTCAAGAACACATCAAAACGATCGTCCATCATGATCAAGTAGAGTTCATCCCAGAATTGCAGGAATGGTTCGATATACAGAAATCCATCAACATAATTCATTATATGAACAAACTCAAGATAAAAACCACATGATCATTTCATTAGCTGCTGAGAAAGCATTTGACAAAATTCAACACCCCCTTCATGACAAAAGTCGTGGAAAGATCAGGAATTCAAGGCCCATACCTAAACATAGTAAAAGCCATATACAGCAAACCAATAGCTAACATCAACTAAATGGAGAGAAACTTGCAGCAATTTCACTAAAATCAGGGACTAGACAAGGCTGCCCACTCTCTCCTTACTTATTCAACATAGTACTCGAAGTCCTAGCCAGAGCAATCAGACAACAAAAGGAAGTCAAAGAATACTAACTGGAAAGGAAGAAGTCAAAATATCACTATTTGCAGATGATATGATAGTATACTTAAGTGACCCCAAAAGTTCCACCAGAGAACTACTAAGCCTGATAACTTTAGCAAAGTGGCTGGATATAAAATTAACTCAAAGAAATCAGTAGACTTCCTCTACTCAAAGGAAAAACAGGTTGAGAAAGAAATTAGGGAAATGACATCCTTTGCAATAGTCTCAAATAATATAAAATATCTCGGTCTGACTCTAACCAAGCAAGTGAAAGATCTGTCTGACAAGAACTTCAGGTCTCTGAAGAAAGAAATTGAAGAAGATCTCAGAAGATGGAAAGATCTCCCATGCTCATGCATTGGCAGGATTAATATAGTAAAAATGGCCATTTTGCCAAAAGCAACCTACAGATTCAATGCAATCCCCATCAAAATTCCAACTCAATTCTTCATAGAGTTAGAAAGAGCAATTCGCAGATTCATTTGGAATAACAAAAAACTCAGGATGTCAAAAAATATCCTCAAGAATTAAAGAACTTCTGGGGGAATCACCATCCCTGACCTCAAGCAGAATTACAGAGCAATAGTGATAAAAACTGCTTGGTATTGGTACAGAGACAGGCAGGTAGATCAGTGGAATAGAATCGAAGTTCCAGAAATGAAGCCACACACCTATGGTCACTTGATCTTTGACAAAAGAGCTAAAACCATCCAATGGAAAAAAGATAGCATTTTCAGCAAATGGTGCTGGTTCAACTGGAGGTCAGCATGTAGAAGAATGCAGATTGATCCATTCTTATCACCCTGTACAAAGCTTAAGTCCAAGTGGATCAAGGACCTCCACATCAAACCAGATACACTCAAACTAATAGAAGAAAAAGTGGGGAAGAATCTCGATCACATGGACACTGGGGAAAGTTTCCTGAACAAAATACCAATGGTTTATGCTCTAAGATCCAGAATTGACAAATGGGACCTCATAAAACTGCAAAGGCAAAGGACACTGTTATTAGGACAAAAGAGCAACCAAGAGATTAGGAAAAGATCTTTACCAATCCTACATCTGATAGAGGTCTAATATCCAAAATATACAAAGAACTCAAGAAGTTAGACTCCAGAGGGCCAAATAACCCTATTTAAAAATGGGGTATAGAGCTAAATAAAGAATTCTCAGTTGAGGAATATTGAATGGCTGAGAACTACCTAAAGAAATGATCAACATAGTTAGTCATCAGGGAAATACAGATTACAACCCTGAGATTCCTCCTCACACCAGTCAGAATGGCTAAGATAAAAACTCAGATGACAACAGATGCTGGTGAGGATGTGGAGAAAGAGGAACAGTCCTCCATTGTTGATGGGACTGTAAACTGGTACAACCACTCTGGAAATCAGTCTGGAGTTCCTGAGAAAACTGGACATTCTACTACCCAAGGACCCAGCTATACTTCTCCTGAGCATATATCCAAAAGATATTCCAACATACAACAAAGACACATGCTCCACTATTTTCATAGCAGCCTTATTTATTATAACCAGAAGCTGGAAAGAGCTCAGATGACCTTCAACAGAGGAATGGATACAGAAAATGTGGTACATCTACACAATGGAATATTACTCAGCTATCAAAAACAATGACTTTATGAAATTCATAGGCAAATGGATGGAACTGGAAAATATCATCCTGAGTGAGGTAACCCAATCATAGAAAAACACACATGGTATGCACTCATTGATAAGTGGCTATTAGCCCCCAAGGTCGAATTACCCAATCCACAGACCATGTGAAGCTCAAGAAGAAGGATGACCAAAATGTGGATCCTTCACTCCTTAAAAGGGGTAACAAAAGTATTCATAGGAAGGGATATGAAGGCAGAGTTTACTTTTATTTTCACAAGGATCAAAGACTTGAGAATGGGGTGTGGGACAGAATCCATCCTTCCTAGGACCTCTGGAGGCCTTCCCCATCTGTGAGCCATGCTGGCTGCTGTTCTGATTCTGGTATAAGATCTGGCACTCTTCCATGTAGCTTGGATGGTGGATTGCTCAGGTAGGCCTTACTCATTTCTGTCTTCTGGGCTTGCTGATGTCTGGCCTGCTGGGGAATCACTTGGTCTCTCTGTGCAGGAACCAGGAGCTCAGGCCCCACTCTCCCACATCCAACCTTCTGTCATCGGGGTTTACACCTGAACATCAGTCACATCCCTTTCTAGAGGGAGCAGTACTGCCCTTCCTCCGAATCATGTCAAGAAGTCTCGAATATTCTTTTCTGAGAAGAGGTGAAGGCCCAGGTGGTGATTTAAAGGCTTGTGGCTTAGAATGTATAAACAGATGGCCAATTATTCTCATCCAAAGTCCTGTTCTTTCAACTCTCCCAGGGGAGGGGCAGCCACACCCACCATGGAAATGCTACCTTTATAGACCTTTACAGTGTCTTTTCAATCCAACATTTCACTTTACCTAGGTATATTCTAGGATTCAGGAAACCAAGACATAGCCAATATTTGGGTATGGTAGAAACAGTTCTCTTTCTTTCTTTTGTTGGTGTATATTAATTATATAAGGTAATTATAATTTTATATATCAAGTATAAAAGCTAATCTACTACAGTCTACATGCCCCCCTTCCTTATTTCTCAAACTAAACATACAAGACCAGATATTGAACCATAGCCTATTTTCTTAGCTCATTTTACTGATGTTATGTCCAGGGAGGAGATTAAATGTCGCTTTTACACTGTTCTGGGGTATAGAAGGGAAGAAGTAAATTCTGGCCCCTCTCTACAGCACCATCTCTGACTTTTCTCATCGGAGAGTCAGAGAGGCACCTGTGACAACAAATTCAAAGTCTGGAAGACTCTAAGTGGGTCTCTCCTGAGTCCCACATAAGTCCCTCTGCCACATGAACCACAGTCTCCAGAGAGGACTGAGATCTCTGTGCAGCAACACAGATAACTCCAGGAGAAAGGGAGGCCATCATGACACCTACACTTTTAGCCCACTGTGTATAAACTCCAGTTGCTATCTTTTATAAACAGTTGGGTGCGTTTGTGCTTTCACAATGTCCAAGGAAGAGAGAAGAACTTGGGAAAAATTGGTTGGCACTTATTTATGGATCAAGACAATAATAGGATGGCCTTAGAAACTAGCGTGTCTAATCACAGCCTTGGATCCAGCTGGTGAATGTGATTTATGTGTACACAGTTAAATGCAATTTATGGCCCTTCAATGTTGAAAAAGTCCAAACATTGCAAGGAACGGAGGCCTCAGGAAACACATTGTTTAAACTGTAGCCATGCCACTATAGCACCAGGATCAGCCATCTGTGACAAGTAGGGTTTTATGCCAAACTTCTGCCTCAGAGGCATCGTCAGTGATTTTAGCTGCCCCAGCCTCACTGTTCTATGTGATAAGGTAGGAGAACCATAGGGACAGAGGTAATGCCATGTTAATACAAATAATTTATATAAGAGAGAGACTTGTAGTCAGAATCAAGATTGATGACATGACTGGCACCTGTCAGCTCATGATTACTGTGATATTTCGTAACTAGTAAATTGTTGGAGATATTTCTGAAATACGTTTAAAGCAAAAAGATTATAGGAACTGCAATTTGGGCCTGCAGTTGTTGAACGTATGCTAGCACAGACTGCATGAAAACCAGAGGGATGAGTTATTCACTGTAGTCTGTGTACCAGGAGACTCCAATGAAGGTCGAGAGGATTGAGGCTGCTGGGCAACAGAAGAAAAAGGAATAAAACAGACTCCCATTGCTATCTGTGGATCAGAGCTGAGGCAGCTGGGGTATCTTTGGTTATTTTATCCCTAAAGTGCTGGCTCACTGTGGTGGGTTCACAGTGTAATGCTGTTGGTGGTCAGAGACGAGAGAGCATGAGGAATTATAGTGCTGGAGACTTTTGCATCTCTTCTTATGAAACATGAATCGAAGTCGACAATATGGGACTGGAGAAACGGCTGAGAAATAAAGAGCACTGGCTTCTCTTCCAGGGGACCTGTGTTTAATTCCCAGTACCCACATGGTACAATCATTTTTAATTCTAGTTCTAGGGGATACAATGCTCTCTTCCGGTCTTTGCCAGCACCAGGTAGGCACATGGTGCAGACAGGCATGAAGGCAAAATACTTGTATACATGAAACAAAATAAATTTAAAACATCAAACAAATAGCATTAAAAGTCTACAGTGTGTCCTGTTATAACTGCCAGGGTTGTCATTGGCCCTGTGCACATCAATCCTGATTGATTAAGATAACTCCGAAGAGGAGCTGATGCACCTAGCTTGGCCCACGGTCTACATCACACGCCAGTCAAGTTGCTGACCCAGTCGGAGCAGGTCAAGGAGAATAGAATCTACATAAAGAGCTTATAACTTTCTACTCTTACATCTAAGGCTGCTTCCTCTTTTATCTTCCCAGTTGCAAGGTTCCTGAGTAATGCTGGGGTGGGGTGGGGGATCAGATAGGTGTGAACTATGTATGGACCAATATTGGTTGAGGACTGGAAGCTTGGTTAATCTGTATGAAGTAGGACACATACTGTCACCCAGTCTTTATGGGATTTTATAGAACAAGTCCAACGACGGACAGCAAGCAACCTTCAGAGCCAGCAGGGGAATGGTCCCATTCTAAGGTCTCTTGGGATCTTTCCATTTAGTAAGCACCAGGCCCAGAGAGGGCTGCATAGCCCTTCCGGTGGGAATGGGCAGGTAGCCACAGCCTCTCCCACCCCACATTCCTACAAGTCAACTACTCAATTGAAAATAGACCACCCTGGGCTCCTGCCCCCACCCCTGGGCCTCTGGCCTCACTCATTTCCTTGTGAATTCTGAATCGGTGGCATTTGCCATGCAGAACATGTGCAGCTTAATATAGCTCAAAGAAGAAAGGCAGCTGAATATTTTATTAAGTCACATTTCCCCCCACAGACTGTGCATGTTTATAATGTGACAGTAGCCGCCAAGGACCAACCCCACACAGCCCAACAACCAGTACTTTATTTAAAAGGGAACAAATCATCTGGCCTCTGCGCAGCCTGGTGCAAGCACAGAACTGTGGGGCCTCAAAGGCCATTCCAGGGGTTTAATAGAAGGGCTGGCTTTGGGGGAAGGGAAGTCTGCTCCATGAAAAGCGAATGGGTACCAGGGTGAGTGAGGGTTGTGCCTGCTCTCTGCAGCAAAGGAGTCTCTCCTATTGACTTGCAGGTCATGTTCAGAGGGGACAGAAAGGCAAGGGAGAGGTGCCAAACTCCTGAACAAGTGTTAAAGAGGATGCTGTGTGAAGGGCTTCTCTCCGTAGCCTCAATGGTGGGTCTGTCCTGGAAAGAGCTCAGACTCTGTGAAGCAGTTGACAGTGTAGGAGTTTTGCTGTCGTAATTTCTGATGTTGATGGGAGAAATAAAAGAGAGGGTTACAGGTACACTCAAGATGCTCTGAGGTTTGCAAATTCATCTGGAATAACAAAAAACCCAGATAGCTAAAACTATCCTCAACAATAAAAGGACTTCCAGGGGAATCACTATCCCTGAACTCAAGCAGTATTACAGAGCAATAGTGATAAAAACTGCATGGTATTGGTAAAGAGACAGACAGATAGACCAATGGAATAGAGTTGAAGACCCAGAAATGAACCCACACACCTATGGTCACTTGATCTTTGACAAAGGAGTCAAAACCATCCAATGGAAAAAAGATAGCATTTTCAACAAACAGTGCCGGTTCAACTGGAGGTCAGCATGCAGAAGAATGCAGATCGATCCATGCTTATCACCCTGTACAAAGCTTAAGTCCAAATGGATCAAGGATCTCCACATCAAACCAGATACACTCAAACTAATAGAAGAAAAAGTGGGGAAGAATCTCGAACACATGGGCACTGGAGAAAATTTCCTGAACAAAACACCAATGGCTTAGCTCTAAGATCAAGAATTGACAAATGGGACCTCATAAAACTGCAAAGCTTCTGTAAGGCAAAGGACACTGTTCTTAGGACAAAATGGCAATCAACAGATTGGGAAAAGATCTTTACCAATCCTACAATTGATAGAGGGCTTATATCCAAAATATACAAAGAACTCAAGAAGTTAGACTGCAGGGTGACAAATAACCCTATGAAAAATGGGGTTCAGAGCTAAATAAGGAATTCACAGCTGAGGAATGTCGAGTGGCTGAGAAACACCTAAAGAAATGTTCAACATCTATAGTCATAGGGGAAATGCAAATCAAAACAACCCTGAGATTTCACCTCACACCAGTGAGAATGGTTAAGATCAAAAACTCAAAAGATGTTGGTGAGGATGTGGAAAAAGAGGAACACTCCTCCATTGTTGGTGGGATTGCAGACTGGTACAACCATTCTGGAAATCAGTCTGGAAGTTCCTCAGAAAATTGGACATTGCACTACCTGAGGACCCAGCTATACCTCTCTTGGGCATATACCCAAAAGATGCTCCAACATACAACAAAGACACATGTTCCACTATGTTCATAGCAGCCTTATTCATAATAGCCAAAAGCTGGAAAGAACCCAGATGCCCTTCAACAGAGGAATGGATACAGAAAATGTGGTACATCTACACAATGGAATATTACTCAGCTATCAAAAACAATGACTTTATGAAATTCATAGGCAAATGGGTTGAACTAGAAAATATCATCCTGAGTGAGGTAACCCAATCACAGAAAAACACACATGGTATGCACTCATTGATAAGTGGATATTAGCCCAAATGCTCGAATTACCCTAGATGCATAGAACACGTGAAACTCAAGAAGGATGACCAAAATGCAAATACTTCACCCCTTCTTTAAAAGGGGAACAAGAATACCCTTGGGAGGGAATAGGGAGGTAAAGTTTAGAACAGAGGCTGAAGTAACGCACATTCAGAGCCTGCCCCACATGTGGCCCATACATATACAGCCACCAAACTAGATAAGATGGGTCAAGCAAAGAAGTGCAGGCTGACAGGAACCGGATGTAGATCTCTCCTGAGAGACACACCCAGAATATAGCAAATACATAGGCGAATGCCAGCCACAAACCACTGAACTGAGAATGGGCGCCCCTGTTGAAGGAATCAGAGAAAGGACTGAAAGAGTTGAAGGGGCTTGAGACCCCATATGAACAACAATGCCAACCAACCAGAGCTTCCAGGGACTAAGCCACTACCCAAAGGCTATACATGGACTGACTGTGGGCTCAAACCACATAGGTAGCAATGAATAGCCTAGTTAGAGTACCAGTGGAAGGGGAAGTCCTTGGTCCTGCTAAGACTGAACCCTCAGTGAGTGATTGCTGGGGGGAGGGTGGTAATGGGGGGAGGATGGGGAGGGGAACACCCATATAGAAGGGGAGGGGGAGGGGTTAGGGGGATGTTGGCCTGGAAACAGGGAAAGGAAATAACAATCGAAATGTAAATAAGAAATACCCTGGTTGGGGATTTAGCTCAGTGGTAGAGAGCTTGCCTAGCAAGGGCAAGGCCTTGGGTTCGGTCCCCAGCTCCAAAAAAAAAAAAAAAAAAAAAAAAAAAGAAAAAAAAAAAGAAAAAGAAAGATGCTCTGAGGGGCAGGTGCAGGGACCAGCACTGCCCCAAGGAAGAAACCCAGCCCCACATTTATTGGGCTGTTCTTCTGTTGCTGGTCATTTGTGTCCTGGAGGTACTTCACACCCCTCCCTTTTTCTATATTTTAGTATTTTTTGCAAGTGTTTGTGGGTACGTGTGTGATTGCATGTCTCTACACAGGTAGACATCCTTATGGAGGGTAGCAATCACCTGTGGACATTGTTCCCCAGGAGCTTCACCTCCTACTTTTTGACACAGGCTCTTACTGGGACTTGAGGCTCATCCGTTTCCCTAGTGAGGCCTGGCATCGCCTGTCTTTGCCACCCTGGACTCCTTTGCCCAGACTCAAGCGTGTACTTCCCTGGCTGGCTTTTCATATGGTTGGTGGGGATTGAACTAGGGTCTTCATGCTTTCATGACGAGCTTTTTATTGGCAAAGTTGTAGGTTATGGATGAAGTTCTGAGAGAATGTATATTATTGACACGAGAAAAGACATATCAAGGACCCAGGGCTTCAGATCCTGGAAGTAGGAAAGGTTCCCTGGGTCAGGTTTGCAGGAATGACAGCCTTCCCCTGGTCAAGTACGCATGTATAAGGACCTCAGCTTTCTGGTCCCAGATGTCTACAAGCAGAGAATGCTCACCTACAGTGACCTTGCTAATCCACCTCCACCTCCTCCTTCCTATATACGTAATAAACTCTCTGAGTCCTGAGGAGGCCACAGCCCACACTTTTCTGTACATGCACCTGTCTTTCTTCATTTCCTGTCATCCGGTGGTGTGGATCCCAAAGCAGTGCAGGCCACAGCACTGCATTGTTTCCTCAGCCTATTTCAAATCTTTCCTATCACAAGCTAGTTTGGGTTTCTCTGTTTCCTTCTTCCTCATGGAGTTACAAGGTCTCATCTTCTTCCTGAAGTTTAGCTTCCTGTCCTTGTGTCCTCATGTCATAGCACCCTCTCCCCTTATGTGGAAAAGACTAGTTGGTATCAAATGATGCTGAGGTCAGGGACCTGGGGCAAAAGGGCCTGGGCAGAGCATGAATATTTGGAAGTTCTACACAAACAAAATTCAGCTCAAGGATCCCTTTGAAACTTATTAAGCAACTCCCACCTCTGCCATCTTGGTGAAGGAAAGCATCAAATCTGGATGAACTTCAGTGAAATCCCAGGTCTCTCAGATTCAAGACGAATGTGTTCAGGAGGATGTCCAGTCTAGGGCAGAGCCATGCAGCAGCTCCTTCTATAATGCCCATTGTTTTGGTAAATTGTCATGTGCTGTTCCAACCATGTTTATGTCTTATGTCCTTCAAAACCCACTGTTCTGGGTCAGGCTAGGCCCCTAGCTCTCTGCTATGGAGATGGGGAAACAGCCCCAGAGTCAAAATGCTGAGTCCTTGGAATAGTGGACCATTTCCCATAGATGTTCCTATTGTTTATCCCACAATATAAAAATGTCCACAGTGGAAACAGAGAGTTGGAAGCTCTGCTATAGGAAGCTCAGCCATGGAGAGAAAGCTCACTAGGAACTCTGGCTTTCCCTGTCTCTTTTCTTTATTGAATTTTTTAATTTACATTTCAAATGTAAATCTCCCACCCAATCATATACCCCTTCCCACCTCCCTGTTCTGATATTTCCTTACACTGGAGTAGGAGTCCAGCCTTGGCAGGACCAAGGGCTTCTCCTCCCTTTGGTGCCCAACAAGGCCATCCTCTGCTACACACGCAGCTGGAGCCATGGGTGTGCCCATATGTACTCTTTAGATGGTGGTTTAGTCCTTGGGAGCTCTGGTTGGTTGGTATTGTTGTTCTTATGGGGTTGCAAACCCCTTCAGCTCTTTCAATCCTTTCTCTAGCTCCTCCAATGAGGACCCCATTCTCAATTCAATGGTTGGCTGCGAGCATCCACCTCTGTATTTGCCATACTCTGGCAGAGCCTCTCAGGGGACAGCTATATCAGGCTCCTGTCAGCGTGCACTTTGGCATCTGCTGAGAAGGCATTTGATAAAATTCAACACCCCTTCATGACAAAAGTCTTGGAAAGATCAGGAATTCAAGGCCCATACCTAAACATAGTAAAAGCAATATACAACAAAGCAGGAGTTAACATTAAACTAAGTGGAGAGAAACTTGAAGCAATCCCACTAATATCAGGGACCAGACAAGGCTGCCACTATCTCACTACTAATTCAGTAGAGTACTCAAAGTCCTAGCCAGAGCAATCAGACAACAAAAGGAAGTCAAAGGGATACAAATTGGAAAGGAAGAAGTCAAAATATCACTATTTGTAGATGATATGATAGTGTACTTAAGTGATCCCAAAACTTCCACCACAGAAGCCTGATAAACAACTTCAGCAAAGTGGCTGGATATAAAATTAACTCAAAGAATCAGTAGCCTTCCTCTACTCAAAGGAAAAACAGGTTGAGAAAGAAATTAGGGAAATGACACCCTTCACAATAGTCACAAATAATATAAAATACCTTAGTGTGAGTCTAGTCAAGCAAGGGAAAGATCTGTATGACAAGAACTTCAAATCTCTGAAGAAAAAAATTGAAGAAGATCCCTGTCACTTCTGCTGGATGCTGCAAGTGCCCACGTTGATGATGTCATGAGTCTGTTTCTACTTGTTCTTTCATTGGAAGCCTCACTTAAGGGGACACTTTGCTTGGAACTGTCTCAGGAACTCTAGCTGGCTGTCATGAAGGGGCTTCAAGCCCAGTAGATTTCTGCTGTATGCTCGCAGCCTGGCTTAACGATGTCACCTTTTGCTTGCTCTCCCAATTGAGTTACTTTAGACAACCTTTTGCTATCTGCCTGCTATTTATTATATTTGTTTTGTTTGCTACATACTCAACAAACTCTTCTAAAGCTAAAAGCATGAATCCTATAGTACACACTTTTTAAGATGGACTGACTATAGAGAAGGTTGAGGCTCCAGTTGGCCCAACCTCAGACAGATGAGGTTCCCCAACCAACTGAATTTTCTGAGCACCGTGGTAGTCATAGCAAGTGTACTTCTCACAGTCCATCTGCTTCCTTACCTGCATCGGTCCTCACTTCAGTGACATGCTGGAGGAGGTCACCCATCTTATCTTGACCCCTTGGGAAAGGCTTCAGGCCCCTCCTGAGCACAGGGTGATAAGCCTGCTTGAGGGTCCTTGGCTACCTGTGATGGTCCACAGGTGAAAGAATGGAGGGGCTCTCCAGACCTTCCAGAATTCTGGGCTGATGGAATGGCACGGACATCAGCTTTGTCCATTTCACAGTTGGCTCTGAGTGGGGTGAGGAGGCATCCTCTGCCTTGACCCCACTGAGCCAACCCTGATTACTACACTTGAGGACAGGCTTCCTGCCACTCTCTCTAAGGGATTGTCACTCTAAGGGACTGGCATGGATTCTTCTCACCACAGAACTGAAGAGCAGTCAACACTTTGCAGACCAAACAACTCTCTGGGTATTTTGCCTTTTGAGTTTTGTTTCTTTTTTGAGATGGCCTTATTTTTCAGCCCAGGGTGGTCTCAGTCTATGATCCCCCTGCCTCTGCCTTCTGAGTGCTGGGAATATGGGTGCATACCACCACATCCAGTGATTATCTTGATTTTATTGACTTGTATTTAATGTTCCTTATTTCATGAGGATATTTTCACACAAGCATACAATGTACTTTGACCCTTTGGCCATGTTCCTGTCCTTCCTCCTCCTCCACTACACACACACACACACACACACACACACACACACACACAGACACACACACACGGACACACACACAGACACACACACACACAGAGACACACACAGACACACACACACGGACACACACACACAGACACACACACACATGGACACACACACACACACACACACATGGACACACAGACACACACACACACATGGACACACAGACACACACACACACACATGGACACACAGACACACACACACACATGGACACACAGACACACACACACACACACACACATGGACACACAGACACACACACACACACACACACACACACACCCTTACTCCCTTTGCTTTCCCAGACAATTTTGCGTCATAGATAAATGTGTGATTTTATAAAATCTAAGGTCTACAAATTAGAGGACACACATCTTTCTGATTCTGAGTTAATTTGCTTAGTATGAAAATTTATAACTGCATCCATTTGTCTACAAACAATATAATTTCATTCACTTACAATTTTTGTTTTTATTATATGTGTATATGGGGCTTGTTCATCTGTACACACGGTGCCGGTAAAGGCCCCATGAGGGCCCCTGGAGCTGGAATTCCTATAGACAATTGTGAGCAGCCTAATGTGAGGGCTTGTGGGTGGACTCAGCCCTCTCTGCAGAAGCAGCAAGTCCCCTTAACTGTTGAAACACCTCTCCCGTGCAACTTAGTTCTTCTTTATAGCTGAATAAGCTCCATTGTGAGTATGTGAGTGTGTATGTGCGCATGTGTGCAATTAGATGATGAATAAACGATGGATGGAGAGATAGACAGATGATAGACAAGTACCTTACATTTTCCTTGATCACACCTTGGTTGATGTATACCCAGGTTGGTTCTATAGCTTAGCTGTTACAAACTGAGCTGTAGTAACACAATGTGCATGTGTCTTTGTAATTTGCTGACCCAGAGTCCTTCAGAAAAGTACCCAGCACTAGTTTGGTTTATTTGGTTTTATTTTAACTTTATATTTTCACAAATAGTAGAAGTAACCTAGGAGAAGTTAGTAGAAGTCATGTGCAGATATATGTGAATCACACACGGTTCATCTGTAGTGTTCTGTTTGTAGGACAGTGCAGCCATCATCTTAGCAGTGCAGCTTGGACATCACTTGAAGCCAGGACTCCTTGCTTTGTTCCCTGTAACAATTAGCTTATATTTAGCAGAGCAATGAGGAGAGCTCAGGGACCAGAGCTCGGGAGTGATCTTTCCATTCTTGGGATACCTAGAGGAGAGTTGAGGTTGCTTGATATCTACCTCTTTCTGGTCAGCAGTATTACATTCCCAGTAGCAAACAAGACTCTTCCAGTCTGCAGACTCCACATTCAGTGGCACAGGTACCTTCTCCTCTATCCAATGACAGATGGGCAGAGCATGCCCCACACCGCACAGGTTGGTGTTCCCATTCTTCATGCGGTAGCCCACTGTCAGGCACGCATTCCCCCAGTTCCCTTCTGTCCTCATCTTTTATCCCTTAGCTCTGCAGCGGTCTCTCTTCTCTAGCTCATCTTTGTCTCTTGTCATGATGGTGGGGAACCCCATAACTCAGAAGAGTCAGACATTTCATTTGCACCATGAACGTATCAGAGCTTCTGTGGACTCTACCTAGATACACCCCTGTGGTGTTAGTGCAGGTTGCATCCAGCAGCTATTGAGGGACCTGGAGAATGGGCTCACTAAGAGTCCAGAGTGAGCATCTGTCCACCATAGCACATCCTCCGTGCCCTAACCTCCCCTCCTCAAGTGCTGCAGCACTTGCTGCCTTGGCCTCTTGGCCTACACTTGTCCATGAAGCAAGAGAGGTAAACAGCCCTCCAGAGCCATCTTAGACCAAACAGTCACACGTATCTGATTAAACACCAAGTACCAACTGCAAGATCCTTTAAGAAGAGTGTATACACTGTTAAGTTCCCTCATTTAGCCTTCTTTTCTGGGAGCATGCAGGCATGGACTTTCAATCTGAGCAACTGGAGACAAGAAGAGACATTCCATTTGTCCTGTTCCACAGAGAACCTGACTAATGACATCACCACAAACAATCTGAGACAGCTAATCTTGGTTGTCAACTAGACTACAAGCTAAAACCCAAGTTTGGGAGGGGATGCCCAAGCTAGGCACACCTATGGGAGTCTGTCTCTGTCTCTGTCTCTGTTTCTCTGTCTCTCTCCTTTCTTTTTTGTGAAACAATGTTTCTTTTCTTTTCCTTTTCTTTTATTGGATATTTTCTTTATTTACATTTCAAATGTTATGTTCTTTTCCAGTTCCCCCCACCCCCGGGAAACCCCTGTCTCATCCCCCAACTCCCAGCCTCCACACGGGTGCTCCCGCACCCACCTACCCACCCACCCACTCCTTCCCACCTCCCCGCCTTTCTTAATGTATCCCTGGCTGTCCTGAAGCTCACCAAGCTGGCTGGCCTTGAAGAGATTCTCATGCCTCTGCCTCCTGAGTTTTGGGACTAAAGTTGTATATCACCACGCCTGCCTGAGATTTTCATGATTGGATCATTTAAAGTTGGAAAACCTAAACAAAATTTGGGCTTCCTTGGGGCTGGGGATTCAGCTCAGTGGTGGAGCGCTTACCTAGGAAGCACAAGGCCCTGGGTTCGGTCCCCAGCTCCGAAAAAAAGAACCAAAAAAAAAATTTGGGCTTCCTTTTGATAAGCACATTTCCACAAACATCAGTGAGGAATCCAAGTTAAATGCAAAGTGTGAGGGACCTTTAGGAAGCCTTTGTTCCTAGAGCGTATGAGACCTTTAAAGGTACTGTCGTAGGTGTGTGGTTGATGGATGGTTGGTGCATGGCCCCAGGACCTTGATGTCCAATTATAATTTATTTTCCTGCTGGGTCAATTTTGCTTTCTTTATCTACCATAGTAATTATTTATTAAGGTATGAAACGTTTCCCATGGCACAGCTTGGATCTTGAGTGTCAGAGTTTATGGTCCACAGCCGCACATTGTTCATAGGTTAATAGTGTGTGCTGTGCCCAATGAGTCATCATAAACCATCATTTAAACAAACAATAACTGGCAAAATATTATGTTTGGTGAAAACTAAGTACTTACAATTCAGGTGTGACAATGGCAGATTTGTTTTTTATTAAAGAGACACTCACATTAGCTGGGGAGTGCCTAGCCCTACTTGGAATGTCTACCACATTCTTCCATATAAAGCTCAGGGATCACTGCAGAAAAGGTTGGAAAGATGCCAAGAGCCAGAGGCAGGATGACTCTGAGGCAGCATTTCCCAGTCATGGTGGGGACACTGCACATGTGACCTCACAGAGGCTGTGGATGCATGAACAAGACCTGTACAAGATCAATCCAGCCAGAATCTCAGCAGGAATGGGCAAGGGCTTAGGAAGTTCTAAGTCCTAGCTGAGGAGCTGTTGATGGCTGCCAGGGATGGGAGGGCCAGATTTCATCAGGGATATGGGTCCTGATAGGCTACACTCATGGTGGAGACCATGGTCCTCCATCATTGAATATTCTAGTAGCACTAAGTGGACTCAGTGGGTTCTAAAAAGAGAGAGCACATGAAGTTGGGAGAGGGTGAGAGGATGTACGGAGGGGTAGAAGGAGTTAGAAGGTAAGGGGCAAGGGTGGGTTCAATCTAAATATATTACATTCGTGTATAAAATTAAACAAAATAATGGTTGGTGCATGGCCCCAGGACCTTGATGTCCAATTATAATTTATTTTCCTGCTGGGTCAATTTTGTTTTCTTTATCTACCATAGTAATTATTTATTAAGGCATGAAAAACTCTTCTTTAGTAAGTTCATTCAAGAATACAAGTCAGGGAAACATTGATTTTAGAACCTCCAGCCCTCAGAGCAGTGGTTCTCAACCTATGAGTCATAACCTCTTTGGGGATCAAAAGAACCTTTCACATATATATTTACAATACAATTCATAGCAGTAGCAAAATTACAGCTTAGAAGTAACAGCAAAAATAATTTTATGGTGGTTACCACAACATTAGGAAGGTTGAAAACTATTGCAGTAGCAGCCATGATGGACATGTGGCAGTTATCACAGGTGGGGCCCTTGTGAGCTGTTCTCATGTGGTGCTGTTTACTACTCAAGGGCACCAGATTATTCTGGTTGCCACTTTCTCCTTCACAAAGGTCTCACTGGCCAGCATGCACCATAGGTCTGCCCTCTGGAGGATTCTCCATGTGAGGACTGAAAGAACAAACTTATCCTCTCAAGTGTGGGAGCAAGCTTGGCAGGCAGGTGAGAGCTGCAATAATCCTTGTGCGGCTGCAGTGCTGTGAGGCAGAAACAAGCTTGGCAGTTATGAGTACCATGTGCAGCTGTGTTTGTGCCGCTGCAGACCAGTTCCGATCTCAGCAGTTGCTGCACCTGGTATTTATTGAGCAGCCACTGTTACTGGTGGTTGGGGTCTTTCTGGGCCAGATGCTTCCGGGCTCCTGGCATCTTATTCAAGAATGAAATAAAGGCTCCCACAGATTGCAAAGTAGCAGAGAAACTATTCAAAGTGACTCAGTAGTGAAGATCAGAAAGGAAGGCACCATTAAGATTGACAACAGGTCCCATGAGGGAACATACTCAAGGGCTCCAATTACTGTTTGCGATGTTCATTTATGGGGCTCAAGAGAAAGGAGTTTGGTTACTTCTCTGTTTTGATTTAAGGGCTTGGATTAGATATGCCTTAGCTCAGCAAGCATGTCCCTTTTTATAATGAATCTGATTTTAAATATGTACACCTAATTATGCAAAGGTACAAGATGATAGAGATGCTCCTTAAAGGAGGACACTTTTGCCTTATTGCTCACACACCTAAAAACAGTTCAGGCCAGATCAGCCTATTTCTCTAGGTTTCAGGATGTGTTCTGGGATGCATTGAATATGGCATTATCAAGGGATCACTAAGGGCTAATCTATGTCTGTTGCTTAAATCACACACACACACACACACACACACACACACACACAGGCTACTAGGTGCACTGTTGCTGGGTACTGTTGCAGGAGGGTATATATGCATACTGAGTGTGGATGAGGGTCTTAGGTTCCGAGTGCATTATTAGAAGAGAGATATGTGCATAGCTCAAGCCAAGCAAAGAACCAACTTATGAACTACTCCCTATTCTCACCTGCTTCATGATTATACTACAAAACATGGGATAGAAGCCATGGGACAAGTGGCAGCAGCAGAAAGGTGCATGTGGAAAAATACCTGAGGCCAGATGGGGAAGGATACAGGAGCTCACATTCACCCTCTAGATGGAGGGATGACTCCCAAGCCTACCACCGTAGAGGTACCATAGTGTCCCTAGTTGCTCTGCTTTCTGAAGCATGCTGGTAGGTGACTGTTCTACATATATGTGTGAAAAACTCAACCTGCCAGTCAAGTGTCTTAGACCCATTTTTAAAGTAAGGTCTTCGATGGAGCATAGAAATAATGTTGGACAGATCTACTCCTCCAAGTTGTAGGAGGTGAGCACTCTTTCTTTGAGAGAGGCTGTGTAACATAGCAAAGACTTGTCCCCAAGGTTGCCAGTTCTAGAAAGAAGACTGGAGCAACATCTAATGCCACTTCTATCTGTCCCTTGCTTGCTTTCCTTAGCTTTGAGTTTTCACTGAGTTGAGAGTGGTCACCCATTGATCAGTGGAACCACCACAGGACAGAGTGTTCTCTGGCAAATGGCATATAGGAAAATAAATCTCTGTAGTGGATCAAAATCATCTGTGAATGTGTAACCCAAAGTTTAGAATGACAGTCACCAGCTAGCTGAGCATGGAGCGAGAGAGCAGCAGGGGTCATGACCCCTCCGTCTTTGGCTGTGGCAGTGATGCTCTAAGCTCTTGCTTTGTCTTCGCTGAGCTTCGAACTATAACGTGGGATTGTGAGCCAGATACATCCTGCTCCTCCATTTGCCTGCTTTAATCACAGTAACAGAAAGGAAACTAGACAGACACTTAGTTGCTCCATCCTCATATCTCAAAATGCTGAGAAACACTGGAGGCCAAATGTGAAAAGCATAAAGAAACAGAAATCAATGTAATCCCGTAGTTGCCAGGAAACAAAGGCTTGGAAGTTGATTTATCTTCTTAGACATTTTTTCTACAAGGCCATGCGCCTTTGCCCTGTTAGTTACCTGGCCCTCAGTTGAGGCTTCCTTACCCATCACCACTTACGATGTGGCTACAGTTCACCAGCTAACCCAGTGTGTGTGGGAAGTCTGATCCTCCTTCTCCTGACATTTTGGAAGATGTGTTGGCCAGTTTGTCAGACTTCCTCTCCTCTAAGGCCCACTTTGGCTAAAGCTTCATGTCACCAAGCTCTAACAATTAGGGTCTCTTCTTCTCACACCAGGAGCTGGCATTCTCTCCCATTTCTGGCTGCCTCCCCGGTATTTACATAGAAGCAGGGGCAGGACATCCAAAGGCAACAGCTTTATTCTGAAGACACAACTTGAACAAGAGCCATCAGCCTGCTGTTTCCTCCTACTTGGGCTCTCTAATCACCAGTGCCTCTCCTGGGAATCTATTTGCATATCCCCTGAGTATGCTACCATCTCTGGCTCACCCTATTCTTCCTCAGCTTCCCTGCTTCAGCAATTTCTCCAGGCCCCACCACAGATCCATCAAAACACTCATGCAGCTCATCAGGAGTGGAGAAACTTCAGCTCCCAAATATTTACCCCATACCCAGGCCAAGGTCCACAGCCAGGCCTCAAGTCAAGTCTGAGTAGCAGGGTGAGGTTGTGAAGGTGCTACTACCAGAAAGTGGCAACAAAGGAATTGTGAGCACTTCCCAGCCCCTCCCTTTGCTGCTCTGAAGACCTAACCCTAGGAGGTATTCCAACAGTCAGGTTAGGCGTCAGTGTTGCTTCATCTTGCTATGTACATCCTGGTCAGACTATGTTTTAGACCTTGTAGCTACTTAGTCAATAAAGGAGGATATCCACAGGCCCTTAACTGTTTTCCTATGGGTATAATTCCATATGGAACTGTCTATTTTACCCATCACAATTAATAAATATATAGAATTTTATATGTAAAAGATGCCATAATGAACACTTATTATACTCTAAGAGCACCATGATTGTATCCTAAATTTTAGTAATGGGAAGTAGAATGATGTCAGATGAAAATTTAATACCATCCTGCTATTAAAATCTACCAATATCCCATTCAATGCAGTGAAGATCTGAGGAGAAATTATACTAGGTCTCTTTTGAAGATAAAGAATTTCATGACAATGTATGCCAAAGATATTGCAAGAGGGTATATGGTGACAGAGATTCAGAAAGGATTTCCCACTAGGATATGTTACTCAGGGTTTCAACAAGATTAATTAACAAATGACTTTTAGCCTATAATCTGACTCTGGAATGGAATTATGGGCAAACACAAAGGTCAAAAAGAAGGCCAAGCAAGATGAGTTAATGCTCCTATGACTTACACATTGGATGCTGTTTAATACCATAGCCCTTGGAGTCACAGAAGGACTTGTCCCCACAGTTCTTTGAATTACTGGTAAGTGATCTTCAAAGCTTTTACTCCATTTCCTGTTCAACATTAACCAGGAACTGCCTCAAAAGCGCTTGCCAAAATGTTCACATTCACTCAGACAGAAGGACCCAGTTTTCTCCTCAGCAGAGGAGGGAATTCATTAAATGGCACCTAAGTCCTGTTATGTCTCCTTTCTCTAACTTGACACCAGTGACCACTCGACCATAACTGGATTCCACACCGGTTCTGTGCACAGAACCAAGGAAAGGTTTGCTTGGCCTCAGGTTCCATTACAGAAAGTGGTCTCTAAGAGAACCATACCAGATGAAAGCATTTGTGATCCAGGGGCTGTTGGATGCTAACCATGAACTCAGCTGGGTCTCCAGGTCAGGTGGATCAGTTTGGAATCTAGAGGAGGAAACCATGGCTGAGGGTAAAGCTTTGATGTTGTCCTAGTGAAAACTCCAGACATCTAAGACTGGCTAGCTGCTGCTTAATAGTCTCTTGATGTCCCCGAAGAGTCAGTGCTGTCTACGATTCCAATGGGCAGGACAGCCGAACAGATCCCCAGGAAGGCAGAAGGTCCCTGAACTCTTTAGTGCATGCACATGAGGGTGACCTGGGAGACTTCTGAACACTAAGTTAGACATTGAGGTTTTAGGCATTGCAGTCTGCTGTTGCTGTGAACATCAATATCATCTGTCATTTGTACCTTGGCATCAAACTTCCTTCATTCCGTACAGACATTTTGTTTTACGAAGCATGGTACGTGATGGCTTGTTCCTCACAGGGCAATGCGTTGAAGGCTTTGCCCCTAGCCTGAGGCTTGGGTCTGTTGAGATGGTTCAGAAGATAAAGGCACTTATTGCTAAACCCAAGGGTCCGAACTCAATCCCTGGGACGTACAGTGTGAAAGAGAAGAGCAACTGCAAGTGGCCAACTGCTCTCTATGCTTATGCCCTGCCAGGCTTGTGCGCCTACTTCCAATAAACAACCAATCAACAAGTAAATGTTCTAAAGAGGCGGGTCTAGTGAGAAGAAGTTAGGTCATTGAGACTACACCCCTGAAGGAGATCGTGGAGATGTAGCTTTTCCTTCCTCCTCACTCCTGCTTTTCTGTCTGACATTTCTACCATATTGAGATTCCCAAAGCAGACTGAAGCTTCCTAAATAATGACCCAAAATTAACTTGCTTTCTCTTAAAGTTGTTGACCTTGGGGCAGCTTGTTACAGCAAAAGTTAGTGTCTAATAGTATAGGGGCAATATTCCTGGGGAGCTGTTAGAAAACTCGTGGTTTTGAACACTACAACCAAAAAAGAACCTCAGCAAAAGTCTTCTATTCTTTCCTTGTGCTTAGACAAATTACAAAGTACAAAGAGCACAAAAACCTCCTCTCTCCATAGCTGCAACTCTTTGTGAGGATGAGGTGGTAATGAGCCTGTGATCAGAACAATTTAAATTAGCGAGGCTACAGCAGATGCTCCTTTGCAATTAGACTACCGAGTTAGGAAAATGATTCTAGGATGTGTTGTGGGAAACCAACTCAAAGCTGGTTTCTAACCACAGGAAGCAACATTAAGGAAATGAACTGGAGTAACTTCCGCCTCAGCTGTAGCCTAGTCCACAGGTGTGAGGATTACAGAGGCCTGCTGGGAATCCCTGAAAAACACAGTGTAATAGCGGCGACTGGACCTTATAATTAAATTTGCATAAATTCAGATATTGAATTAATTCCAAAATATCAGACTGAACCTTTCTTCTGATCCAAGATTTTTTAGTTTAATAAAGTTTTATTTTTTCTAATTCTCATTTTCACAATGGGCTAGAATAATCTTCAACCTCCTGGGTATATATTACAAAAAAGAAAAAATGATATATTTCACCAATGTTCTCTACAGCAAGCAACATATGTGCCAAAGAGATTTACCAACCTCTTTGCCTATTTTTTTAGCACCCCGTATTTTCAGAGTTGTCAGAGAGAGAAATCAATGCCTTAAACCATCTAAGTACAGCCTGGGAGTTGGGCTTTGAGGCTGTGGGAAGCATTAATCTATAGCACTTGTTCATGATTTCAGTACAGAATTACTGAAGAGCAGTTGTCAGCATGTAGCCGCATTGGCAAAAGCAGACTAGAGGCTATGAAATGGGGATGTTTTCAAGGAATTGATGGAGAAGGATCGAGTCCTCCTCTCCCATCGACAACAGCCTGGAAACCAAATGTCATCTTCCAATAACAATCGATTTTAAAAAAGCCTGAGAAATGTGTGAAATTCCTCAGAATCAGCTGTGTCATCTCTCTCCAGCCCAAGTGGCATAAAATTAAGTAGTGCTTCCTGACAGGCAACAAGGAAAACAAACATGACTGGAGTGGAATAATTCCAACAGCCACCGGGGACTGTGGCTGTCGACTCCAGAGGCCAAAGCTCTCATCTGAGAAAGGTCTAGAAGCAAAGGTCCTTCCCACCAGGAGTTTTCCAGTCAGACACTCCTCCTTCAGTGAGGAAGAAGAATATCCTGGACTCGGACCACCCACAAACAGGCCTGTGCTTCCCCTGTGCCCAAGACCTACAAGTATATCTCACTTTCCAGGCAAGAATTTCCTCTCTGCTTAAATCAGTGTGGAATGCTAGAAGGGCAGCATGCTCAGGAGCAGGCCAACGCACTCTCAAAAACTGTGTTTAAGGCAAACAACTCATGATAATTGGCTGTGGAAGACTTCATTTCTTTTTGCATTTGCCTTAAGAAAAAGCCCAGAATCCAAAACACCTCATATTCTCCAACCTAAACTCAGGCATCCATAGCTACATATCTTTACTTCCCGCACTTTGAGGGTCCTACTGTGTGTGTCTGAATACTGTGGTGAGCATTCAATGTCTTCACAGTGGACACAAGTGGAACATATAATATACAAAGGCCACTGAAGTTTGCCACGCAAATGCTAACCATGGTCCAGCAGGATCAGGTGGGCATAGCAGCCTCTGGGGAAACCTGCATCTTCATAGTCTCCAGATGTTCCAGGTGCAAATCAAACTCTGAATGTATTAGATAAAGATACAATGAAGTTCACACTTCCGGTTGCCTCCTACGCTTTCTTCAGTGGTCCTTGGCCACAGTCTCTAACATAATACACAGTGCTCAAAGTATCTAAGTATAGTAGGATGCCCTGTTACCAAGTATAGGTCAGGAAATGTGCAGACCAGACTGTGATCTTAAACCCTGGTGTTTGCTGAACATGCAAAATGCTGTGAAGTGAAGTAGCTTCGAGCAGATTTGCATGAACTCTGACAAAGTATTCCCTTCTTCGGCGGGTAATAACTTCCACACTTGACTATATTTAACACATCTGCTATGCTAATGACCATATGGCACATGTCCCCACTCCACCTTGAGAGATGACAGGCACAGATCATTGAAACCCAAGCACATAGCGGTGCAACGGCTCTTCTGTGTGTCTCTCATAGCTGGATCTTCTTGAGTCAGCAGCCACCCTTTCTTGTTCCACCCTCTTCTCAAAGATCTGTGGATTCCTCTTGGATGAAGTGAGGATTCTCAAGCACAGGGGAACCTGAATCTCAGTAATTCATGGAAAATGTGAGTTCTTTATTTGTTGCATACTCCCCTGGTATAAGAGTTCGCCATCTAGTTCAATGATAGTGAAATCCGTTGTGATTTTCAGATACTTTTTATACCTTAGAGCAGGTGGGACAAAGAAAAATACCTTATATCTATTTTTCCATATATAAGAGACAAAGCCTTATATTGTTCTCCCCAAAGGTCCACAGTGCTCTTATTTGATGACTGTCTACACTGCCCAAAAGTAATGAAAGATGGGCAGATGTGCAAAAGGGTTCTTGCCTCTGCTTATTCTATCTACAGTCCAGTCCTCCCAGAGTAGATAGTCATTTTGTAGACTAAGAAACCTGAAAGAGAGAATACTGCAGAGACAGCGTGCACACACACACACATACACACACACACATACACACACACTTACACATGTATGCACACACACATACACATATATACACACATGCACATACATAATATACACTTACATGTACACACAGGTACATACACATTCACATACATATCAACATGTACACATATGCACATGTACACATGATGTCATGGTCATTAGGGAGATGATCATTAGTAGTGATTGAGTTTGTAGGAATGTCCAGGATTCCTTGGTCCCACATTGCTTATGTCCGACATGACCCAGGATATTTTTATGGTCTTGAAAGAAGGCATGTGTCTTAGTCAGGGTTTCTATTCCTGCACAAACATCATGACCAAGAAGCAAGTTGGGGAGGAAAGGATTTATTCAGCTTACACTTTCACATTGCTTTTCATCACCAAAGGAAGTCAGGACTGGAACTCAGGCAGGTCAGGAAGCAGGAGCTGATGCAGAGGCCATGGAGGGATGCTACTTACTGGCTTGCTTCCCTTGGCTTTCTCAGCTTTCTTTCTTATAGAACCCAGGACTATCCAGGGATGGCGCCATCTACAATAGGCCGGGCCCTCCCCTCCTGATCACCAATTGAGAAAATGCCTTATAGCTGGATCTCTTGGAGGCATTTCCACAAGGGAGGAGCCTTTCTCTGTAATCACTCTAGCTTGTGTCCAATTGACACACAAGACCAGCCAGAAGAGCACGGCAGAAGCTACCTGTAGAAAATGAAGCTGCATGAAGCCTAAAGGTTTTATGGCCCAGAGTTGCCCAACCTACCTGCAGACTCGAGGACGAAGCTTAGATTTCTGAAAGGGACGTTTGCAAGGTCACCCAGCACATCCTGGAAGAACAAGGGGTACCACATGACAGAACTGTGGCCCCACGATCTCCCCTGCTCCTCGGGGCCTGGAGGGAGGCAAGCCTTTCACCTCTGTGTGCCTTGTTTCTCCTCATTTCAGAGTACACTGAGCCTCCGTCCTGCTCTGATATTTCATGCTTCCTTGATACCAATCCAAAATCAATAGGAGTCCCAGGGCTTCCCTACTACTTCACACTGTACCGAGCACATCCGCAGAGAGTGTTCTCAGACCTACAACCTCACAAAAGTAATTGCTCCCACTTTTCCCCATTTCCCCTTTAACTGTCCAGACTTAAAAGAACAAAGCAGGGTAGTGGCTATCTCATTCACTGGGCAGGGATCCCTAAGCCCTGGGTCCCCAGGAAAGTCTCCTACTGAGCCCTGCTACTCTGTGACCAGGAGCTTCCCAGGCCTTTGGAGTCTCATTCCTTTATTTTTAAAATTACTACTTGTATATACATTTATACACATGCATTCACATGCACACACAGTTATCTATGCATATACACCCATGTGTGCACATGCACAATCACATCCATGTACATATTAGGGCCGAGTACTTGGAATTGGGTAACCAATTAGGAGGCTCACCTCAGGGAAGCCTGATCCTTCCCTGCTCGGCTTCTTTGCTTCATTACCTTCCTGTGGTGTTTTGTCTAGGGTTCCACCTCGTGAGACTCCCCATCCTCAATATCATCTCCGACGGCATCATCCTTGTTTAGCTAGCCATGCTATTAAGATTTCCTGTCCTATATAGAAGACACCATCCCCCTCAAAGTTCCTGTCCTCTGGCTTACAACCTTTCCATGTACTCGCTAAACTCTCTCTGTGATAAGTCATTTCCTAGTCATGAAATGGGAAATAAGACGAAATCCTCTAGGCCACTGTCACTTGAAATCTGTTCTGATTGCTATTTATTATCTTTCTCTGGGGTGATGTTTACTCCATGTCTTAGAAGAATGTTGAGAAAATAGCGAAGCGTTTCTTTCCAAAGTGGAACTGGAATTTAGAACAAAGAAAATCCGTTTGGTTTTTGAGGGCCACGGTTCTGTCGTGTGGTAGCCCGAGCTCTTCCAGGTTCTCAGCACCCCTGTGATATCAGGGAAGGAATCCAGAGCTGTGTGGACGATGATTCCCTCTTGTTTAGTCATTGGCTGATGATGCGGTCTTGAAACCAATCAGCCTGAGCTCAAAGGTGGGGAGGAGGCTGCCTTTGACAGAGGATTCCAGGAAGTCAACCCTAGCTGGCCTCCTCCCTTCGGAGTGCTAACATGCCAGGAGTGACTCTGAGGAATTCCGATGATTCCCACTTACGTCAAAACGGATGCTACAGCCAGGGCTAATGAGATTCCTTCAGCAAATTATCAGCTCAGGGCAGCTTCCTCCTGGCCAACAAAGCCATGCCAGAGCCACAGAAATGGGAAGACAACCGACGGAGTCACAGCAGAGGAAGGGCGGCTGTCAGAACCCACAACAGATCTTCTGAGTTCTGAATCCCAGTTCCACTGTGGAGAGGAAAGCTTTGCTGTTTTCTCAACATTCTTCTAAGAAATGGAGTAAACATCACTCCTCCAAAAATTAAATAAATAAGTAGAAACCAGAACAGATTTCAAAGGACAGCGGCACAGACGATTTTACCTTATTTTCCATTTCTATCAAGTTACTAGTTCTTCGTTGATACAATGGCCATCCATAAGACTGCATGTCCCCCAGTGGAGCATGAGAATAAAGAGGATTTCTTCTAAACCCCAAGTCGGGACAACTGTTAAACAGAACAATGCCTTAGTATGCCTAAGGTTGGGATAAGTTACCATTACCCCAAGCATGTACTCTTTGATCTTGCTATTGCTGCTTTTATTAATAGAGGGTGTGGCTCTGCAGTCTTGGCCAGCCTGGAATTCACTATGGACACCAGACTGGTCCTGAACATTCAGCAGTCAGTCCTCTTCTTGAATCTGGCTCCTGAGGGCAGGGGTTACAGGTGTGTACAGTGTGACCAGCTTCTAATACATTTACTTGTAGTTCTCAAACATGTCTGGAAGCCTAGACAACCTTTTCTTTCCAGAGGCATATCTGTGTACAGACACCAGCAACTACCCAAGGAATTCAGACACCAAGCAAAATGTTGGGGAGCAACACTAAAGAATAGACGCCGATGCCCCTACCCCCAGGGTACTGTGAACTTGTTGCTAACAGGAAGCAGAATACACTCATGTTTGCTTTTAATAATGTCTGTCATCCTGGGATACCCTGAAGAGTGCCTGCAGGTTACAGAGGCTCGACACCTTATTGTCCTCACAGTATCTAATTATTCACATGCCCTATAACAACCCACCCCTATAACAAAAAGTAACAGTGGGAAAATGGTTTAATTTCTATGTGTCAGCCACCCAAACTGCATGATGGCTACAGCAGTCAGCTTCAAGTTGCTTCTGTATTTACAGACTGAAGGGGCAATAGACTTGCATGCCAATGTTATGAGTTGATGATGATCGCAGACGTCAAGTGCTAGAGACCTGAACCCCCAGTGCTGTAGTGTGAGGAGGAAAGTCCCTTATGAACTGAAAAATACCCTTATTATGGGAGTAGACCATCTATCTTAGAAGGTCCTGATGTAAGGATGTCTCAGTCATTTTCATGGGCTCTTGTCCTTGTGTCTTCCAACCAAGAGTGGACCCAAGATGAAGGCCCTCAACCTTGGATGTCACCATTTCTCGAAATATTTGAAAAGCATTTTCTCCTTCAAAAATCCCCCATTGCCAGAAATTCTGTTGAAGCATCACAGAACAAACCAAGCCACAATTCACATTCGTCAACAAACAAAAACTAAACAAAGCAAACCCAAACCAAGAGTTCACATAGTCCAGGCGAGCTAAGAACTTGCTGTGCAGCTGTAGATGATGGCCATGAGCCTCGGATCCTCCTGCCCCAATCTCCCCAGTGCTGGGATCAGGGATCCTTGCCACAATGCCTGCCTTTATTCAGTGTTAGAGATCCAACATGATGTTGTGTGCCTTAGTTAGGATACCCATTGCTGCAATGAATACTCCACGACCAAGCCAAGCTGGGAAAAGGGGGGTTTATTCAGCTTATACCTCCAGATCGTAGTTCATCACTGGAGGAAGTCAGGATAGGAACTCAAGCAGGACTGGAACATGGACTAATGGAGCTGATGCAAGGCCACAGAAGGATGCTGCTTACTGATTTGCTTCCCCTGGCTTGTTCAGATCATTCTCTTATAGAACTCAGGACCACTAGTGCAGGGACGGCACCACTCACCATGGCCCTCCCAACTGATCACTAATTGAGTAAATGCCTTACAGCTGGATCTCATGGAGGCATTTCCTCAACTGAGGCTTTTTCCTGTCTGATGACTGTAGCTTGTATCAAGTTGACACAAAACCAGCCAGTATATTATGCAAGTACTCTATAACCTAAGCTACACCTGCAGCCCTGGAGCTCATATTCTTGATAAACACAAACACTGTACAAATATGAGCCTTCAGGAATCTGGATGGAGTCTCTTGACAGCCAGAGGAAGCAGTCAGTCCACTGATGCTGGTTGAGTTCCCAGGTCTTCCAGGCATGCACTATTTCATGCATGCAACTTTGTTATTCAGAAGTATAGAATTGGAACTCTGACCTTTATTCTTTAAGACGCCATCACAGTCTGAAGGATAAAGCTTTATACTGCAGTGTACCAGCACTACTGGCCACATGGGAAGCTGAGGCTGAACATATATGGGTATGAAAGACTGGCTGATATCACTTATAGATTGTGTCAGCATCATAAGAAGAGTCCAAGGCTCGGTGTGCGTGATTCAGTCTGATTCACTCCCCAAGTCACCTTATTAAAGGTCTTTGGAGAGGTAGTTTGATCAATTTTTGTATGATCTCAAGTGTAGTTTTTCCCTTGAGGCATGGGAGTAAGGTCGTGCCTGCTCCAGACAAACTTTGGTAGGGAAGGCCCAGCTTCATGTAGCCTTCATCCATGAAAAATAACTTGAAATCCATTATTTTCTATAAAAGTGTCAGGCTTAAGGTTCAATTAAAATGATGCATGCCTGTTACTTGGCAGTTGGTAAAGATAAAACAGCCAAACAAGTAAGACAGTCAGGTAACAGGCACAATTTATACCCTCTTAACAGAAGCTGCTAAACACTTACCCTTGGCCTACATCTCTAAGAGCTTGGGACACAGATACTCCTGTCTTCCCTCTGATTACTGATAATGTTTACTGACCACAGCCTTGGTCAGCAGTGGTTAGAACACCACCAGATCTTTAGTTTCCAGGGAGAACAGAGCAAGCAGGACTGAATAATTTACTTCATTAATGGCTCATGTAAACACCTAAACAAGAATTGGGATTCACATTCAGGAAATGAGACTCTACCTAGGGTCACGTGCAGAGCGCAGAGGCATGGCACCTAGGAAGAAGACCCTCCCCCAGCCAATCTTTCAAAGAAAACTGCCAATGCAATTCCAGACTCTGGAGGCAACGAGGACATCCAAAGCTCCAGAGGATTGGGACCAATGAGTGGCTGTGGTATGTGGGAACCAAGCCGACAAAACTATCTCAGAAAACATCAGGTGACTGGGACTTCCCGATAAGCTTGAGGCCAGGGAGTTTCACAAGAGTTTGCTGAGTAAACACCCTATGCAGGAAGTGTTCCAACTACAAAAAGGGTGGGATCCTCCACCCTTCCCTTCTCTGTTCCAGAGATGTCTCCCCACCAAGGGCCTCCAATGAATTCAAAGGACAATAGGCAGCCACCAATGGATTCAAAAGGTAATAGGCCCCACCAATGAGAAATAACCAACTCATGCTATAACCTAAAGCCTATACCCTGAAAAAGTATAAAGGGTGAGAGCCTTTGTTCTTCAGGGTCACTTCTGTCTCCATTACAGGGCCACCCCAGTGTACTGGATCATTAAACCTCTTGCTTGTTGCATCGATCTCCATCTCTGTGTCTCTGTGAGTGGGACCTCCCGGACATAGGGCTTGGGGGGCTTCTCGAGCCTTACGTGTCTACACACTTTTCCGGCTAGCGTCTGAAGCTGCTCAACGGTATGTCTCACCTACCTGCACCCATACCAAAGCCAGCAGACCTTGCTGTACTATCAGTAGGGTTTACCAGTTTCACACTTGGACCAGTTCAGATTTAAAAACTGATTGCAATATTAAAGATACGAGGAAGTAGAACTAAAGATGGTGAGCATGACACTCCTCCCAGGACCCTGAGATTGACAGAGAACGAAAAGGGAGTTGGCCTCAAACACCAGATAGCAGCAAACCCAGGCTGCTCAGAGGTAAGCGTCTTGCTTTTTCTGGACTTTCCCACCCAGGGAACACTTATCTGCAGGCAGGTGGAAGGGCAACTCTGCAGAACAACAGCAACAAATACACCTTAGAAGGTGACCAATGATGTGCAGCCATGCATTTTGTGTGCTGCCGATGTCATCCTTACCTGTGAGCAGGCTCCGAGCAAAGTTGGCACCAGAGACAAAGGCCCATGGGATACCCTCTGTGCAGCCCTCAGACTCCATAGCCTACGCAAGCAAGCCTCTTTTTCTCTCCTTTTTAACAGAGATGTCAGAGTTTTGGTTTTAGGGCAACTGTGCTAATTTAAAGAACTCTACATAAACTCTAAAAGGCCTCACATTAGCACTGTCTTTGAGAAACCAATCTGGCAAGGAGGCTGCATCCTTACAGCTTTATCACCACATGCACAGCTCTGTGGGCTTAAACTGCTCCACACAGTGTTGAGACGTGCAGAGATGGCAGTGTGTCTACATCCGAATGTTCTCCATGACTGCATTTATTTTCCTTGAGAAGGGCTAATGGGCCTATTCCTCTCTGCGAGAATGCTGGTTTCTGCCAGCAGCCATATATCAGAAGTGTGTGTACGGCCCCTATCTCCAAACACATGGCATGCAGCTCATAGGGAACTTCACTTGCATAATCTGGGCTAGTTCTTACGCACAGCTTTTAATGCCTTGTTGTGAAGACTCCTATTCTATTATGATCCTCTCTCTCTCTCTCTCTCTCTCTCTCTCTCTCTCTCTCTCTCTCTGTGTGTGTGTGTGTGTGTGTGTGTGTGTGTGTGTGCGCGCGCGCTAATACTATAGTTGTGATAGTCTCATAAGTACAAACATCCCAAGTAGACCTATCTGGCTAATGCAAGTATATTTCATGTTTCAAATATCTTGAAGACAGGGGCTATCATGTTTGATGTGTAGGAATTCCTCTTGTATATGGCATTTCTTTTTTCTTCTTTTTTTTTAAAATGGTTTTTGCTTATGTATTCTGTGCATTTGTGCATGTGGGAGAGTACACATGCTGTGGACGTGTGTTATGGTGAGGAGACAATTTGCAGAAGTTTTCATCACACCTAAGGGTTCTGGGAATTGAGTTGAGGTCATCATACTTGGTGGCAGAGGCATTTGCATGTCAGGACAGCCCACCTTAAGTCCCTATAACACAGGCCATCTTACTAGTCTGTGCATATAATAACACTCATAAGAGTGTATGGATATCCAGTAACCACTGTGGTCTTCCCCAAGCACTTCAGGAACAGAGAGGCTTATTTAAATCCAGTCCTGGAATGTGTGCAAAACATTATAAAATTAGTCACCTATTTCTCTTTCTATTTATTTTTTGTTCATTTATGGCACTGGGAACAACAGCCCAGTGTTCAACCATGGGCTATTTTCACAGCCTTCTTGGGATTTTTAAATCTTTTATGTGGCTACTAACAGTCAGTAAACTGAACCCTGCAGTTCACATTGGCCTTGTGTCAATGTATATTGATGTGCTTCAGATCCTCATATGAATCCTAAGCAGGAGGCTCCTCTACTCTAGATGTTATCATTATGCAGAGAGAGAGAGACAGAGACAGAGAGAGAGAGAGAGACAGAGACAGAGACAGAGACAGACAGAGACAGACAGAGAGACAAAGAGACAGAGACAAAGAGACAGAGAGAACTCAGGGCTTATAACCTTGTCTTTGTAAATAAAACTGTTAGCAGATTCAGATTAAAACAATCTGAGGAGAGAAGATAATTTCATTTTAAGTTTTATATCAATAGAGTCTATATGTGTGAAGCTTTGTCTTTATAAAATCTGGACTGCTGTGGACACTCAGGACACAGGGGCTCCATGGACTGCATGTAGGCATCCTCAGCATGGCCCTGTAATGTCAGCCTCCCCCTGTAGTTTCTGGTCTTGGGTCCACCTGAAAATCAGTGTAAGTCTTCACACTGACAAAAGCCAAGCAGAGGGAGGAGGCCAGACACCATGTGCATATCTCACACAACAGCCACCGCTGTTGCCACACAAGTTGTGTGACACTGTTGCTTGTCCAGCCCAATGTCCACTCGTGGGTGTGGCTGGGACAATGCCATTGGGTGGTTAATGCCTCCTACCTACTGAGCCCAAGAAGACATAGCACCCTTCTAGAGCAACACAGGGCAGATTCTGCTCTGGCCTTGCCTCACAGGAGCCATCCTCCATGAACCATCTCTGGCTCTGCCACAGCAGGAACCAGACTGCCCTGTCTTCAACTCGCTAGGTCCTAACAGCCAAAGAACTTAACATCCTAAGAAATGTTCTTCTGGATATAAGTTGTCTCCCAAGGATCTCAGTGACGTGACATTTGTCCTTGGCCACGGTGGCTTGTGGAGTACCAGGCCATATGGCTGATATGGACACATTGATTTGTGGCTTCATAAGTTCTTGTCCCAAGATTGATCTAATTATCTTTAAATTGATTAGACTTCTTAACGGGAAGATGAAAGGAAACCACCATCATTCCAGCTCATGCAAGTGGTGAGTAGGAAAGGCAGAGTCTGTCAGCTGTCGTTAGGAGCAGAACAAACCAACCCTGCGCACGGTTCTGTGGCAGAGCTATGTGACCTTGGCAATGCTTAGGCTTTGCCCTGGAACTGATGGGGCTGGGAAGTAAGGGTTCTCTCAAAGAGCAAATGATTCTAAATCTGTTCATCTAAAAATCTCTGCAATATTCCTAAAGTGCAAGATATTGAAGCAACGCAAACACCGCTGGAGACGGAAAGGCTTCTGAGTGGAACCCCCGCCCCCCGACACACACAGGTGTTTGCTGTGTCCTTCCCGATTCTCATTTGTTCAGATCACTTCCGGCAACCTTGCCCATGAAGTTCACAAACACTCACACAGCCTCTCTGCAAACTACCACCTTTATTCTCTTCACTGTTTTCCTCATTTGAAATATTAATTTTCTGTTCAAGCAAGGACATCGCTATCATATAAGCCAGAGATTTTTCTGTAGAGATAATTACTAAGTAAAACCTTAAAAAAAGTCTGGGACTGAGGAGATGGCTTAATTGGGTAAGTGCTCATCTTGCAAGCATGAAGACATGAGTTCCAGTCCAAGAATCGATGTTAAAAAAATAGTCAGGCAAGTAACGTGTTTATAATTCTAAGGCAAGGGAAGTTGAGACAAGAGGATCATGGGGCTTACTGGCCAGTCAGTCTAGCCTTCTTGGGAAGCTTCAAGTCAGTAAGAGTTCTGCCTTTAAGGAGATGCATGGTTCCTAAGGACTAACACCTGAATTATCTTCCAGCCTCTGCCTGCATGTGCAGCCATACCCACACGAATGTGCATGCTCACACACGCACACACACACACACAAAGACACAGAACATGCACACATGCACACACACAGACATGCATGCACCCATACAGAGACACAGACACATGCACACATATACACACAGACACACACATATACACAAACAATAAATTGAATAAAAAGGTGTTAATCTTACATCTATTCACTGCAATAGCCTTAATTCTTCAGACTTTAAATCAGGCAATCTAAACCCTAGCCCCATAGTGAAACTTTCCTAAGCATGCAATACTGGTGTTGTCTTGTTCTCACCGGTGCGGAATCATAGCAGCACCACCCAGAGCTAAGCTGGCCAAGTTTCAACAGCCTTCCCTGATACTCAGTCCAGCACACCTAAGCTGCCAGTACCTCAGCACAGGCCTCCAGCTACACCTGTAGCTGTCAAAGGCCACAGACTTACTACTCCACCTTGTGATACTCTCAGCTCTAAGCCCAGCAGTGCAAGGAAAGCCAGCTCCTGTGGCCAGAGCAGAACTCACTCTACATTGGAGAACCTTCGCTCCCTATCAGCTTCCTCCCTAGAAGTTACAGTGTCCTCCTCTCTCCTACACAGCACGCAAGCCACCCTGTACCACACAGCTGGAGTTGAAACCAGACTCTATTGGCTAACTCTTTCATTTATTTGCATTCTTTTCCTGCTGGAATCTGTCAGTCTCAACCTGTGTTCCCTCTGGAATCCACCTCCCCTCATTAGAAAGTTCAGCGATGGATGGGCTTTAGAGACACAAGTCCTTAACCTTGCAAAGGACTCGAGTTCAATTTCCAGCACTGATTGTGGCACATGACTTCCTGTAACTCCAGTCCCAGGGGATCCAATGCCCTCTTCTGACCTCAGTGAGCACCAGGTATGCAGAAATTAATGCATCTTTAAAAATAAGAAAAAAGTTCAACAACGGCTAGTGAGACGGCTCAGTGGATAAATGTGTCTGTCACCAAGCCTGACAGTCTGAGTTCACATAGTAGAAGGAAAATACAAACTTCCACAAATTGCCTTTTGACATCTGCATCTGTATTATGGCACGCACAGACGACCTGCACACATATTAAACATAAGGAGTTATAGACATTTTTGCAAGACCAATAGCCTTCTTCTATCCAGACTCAACAGAGGGCCACTGGGCAAATGTCCCACAATTCATTTCCTGACCCATGATCTATGTTCTTTCTTGCCCACTGGTACTTCTTACCCATAAGAATTAGAAAATCAAACCCAAAATGCATGTCTGCTTTTCTCTGAATAAATGGAGTGTCCTTGCGGATCCTGACTGCCAGGAAATCACTTTGTTTGTTACATGGAGAAGACTTGGAATGTGGACTTCAGACTGTCAACGGAGGTCTTTGGTGACAGTGTCCGTTGCTCAGCTCTTTTTAGCTTTAGATAATTTTCGTTTATTCACGATTGTCGAATGAGAAGGCATCGGCTCTTTTGTGGACAGGAGACACAGCAAGACAGGATGATGCCTGAATGGTGTCCCAGGTGACATACCTCTGAAATAGAGGAATGGTTTGTGTACAATAGGTATGGGCAGAATTCTGCAACTGGAAGGGCAACCTGGATGTGCCGAGCATCAGGAAAGCCACCTCAGTGGAGGTAGCCATCTGGGGAGGAAGCAGGCTTTCTTTAAGCTCTGAGTTGATTAAGTTGTTGGGGTGCTTCATTGATTGAGAACAAAACCAGGGCACTGTACTATGGGTCATTCACTACAAAGCATAGGGAGGAAGGTGCCTCATGTCCAACAGACTCAGTCAGTACACAGGTCAGCCAGGCAGGCTTTAAGGATCTGGGCTTGGGATGGAGATTCCATAAGTAACTTGAGAGTTCTGGGCCTTTCAGAGGCTCATACTGTGTGCCAGAGAAAGTACAGAGGCACTGTGATGAAATCTCAGACTCCTTAATGCACCCAGTCCCAAGTCAAGCTCTCTCTGCTGCAGGAGAGCACAGAGGGTGAGCACCCCAGGCTCATGTCAGTGTTTCTTCCTGAACAATCTAGGCTATCACGTCAGTCCTTTCAACCAGAATAGCTTGTCCTGTCTCCTGGGTAAGACTGGGGCTAGGGACATAAATCCACAGGGTCCTAGTTTTGCCTTTTGATCAGACAGTGGAAACTATAAATAAAGCCCATATCTTCTGATGAGGGCTCACCCACCCCTCAAGTAGGAATTAAGGATTTCTGCATGACTCTTTATTTCCTCTTAGCTGCTCATTCCTAACTGCTTCATCCAACATGGCAGCATACCCATTATCCTCCACTTTAGAGGTTTCCTATGCATTTACTCTTGAGCATTCTTCTAGACTACACTGCTGCCCTTTCTAAGCTTTGTGCTACCACTGGACTTAGCACAGCACCCAGAGGTGATGGCTGCTTAGTTCCTATCTGTGCACAGTACAGTCAATAGACGTACCATAGCACTCAGAGTTAAAGACTGCTTGTGACTACCTATGCACCTTTTGGTCACTGGACCTAGCACAGCACCCAGAGGTGATGCCTGTGTACAGTGCAGTCTTTCGATGTTTCTTCTGACGAACCTTCAGGTTGTTCTCTCATGGTGCTAGACAACAGGAAGTCGTCGGATGTGTGTAACCCACAATCTCTGTGTAGAAAGGAAAGGGCAGCAAGGTTTTAGTTATATCCACATTAGGTTGATGGCTCTCATGAGATTCTCAAAAGAAACCTGCAGCCCAGACACTAAAGACCCACACAGGTGTGGTTCAGTTTAAACTTGGAAATAGCTAAAACATCCAGCCATCTCAGTCCTTACACCCCTCCTGATCTGTACAGGTGGTAACCTGGAACCCCCCACCCCCACACACCCATAATCCCACATTTGTGATCTAACTACCATTCATGAAGCTGTTCACAAGTGAAATGAGATGGAGAATTACCTGCTGCACACTCCCAAAGCATGCACGATCTCTTAGTGCTTGGTTACTTTTAAAGGCTGGGAGAAACTCCATCATTCTCTCTCTCCATCTTCTTTGTTTCAAAAGCATCTTATTATATAATTACTTGACTATGAAAATCTGTTACACACCCCAATTCTCCATAGAACTAGGGAGAAGAAGGAGGAGAAACCATGTGTCTTCCCCGGAGCCGAGGAGACCATGAGCCATAGCAGTGCTCAGCTACCCAGCATTGAGCACATATACCATACCATAAAGGTGCTTTATTTGTGCCTCCTGGCAGAAATGAACCCAGGGCTTCACACATTCTAAATAAGTACTCTCCCACAAGCTACATGCCAGACGAAACAGGGCTGTCCTCATCCACCCATATCTCTGGATGCCATTGTCTGTTTTGCAGTTCCCAGGTAACGTCAATTTTTATGCTAATCACTGAACTTATTACTTTTAAAACTATTTCTCACTAAGAACTGTTTGACCTAAAACAAAATCAAATGTGGGTGTTTTCTAAGTCTGCCTTTCACCAACTACAGGATGCATCCAGCCCTTCTGAGCTTCACCTTCTCCGGCGCTGCACCTGCTCTGAGCTCTGCAGAGGTATCCGGGAGACACCAGGGAAGGGCTGTCACTTCCTGTACCAGTCTTGGCTGATTTCCTTTGGGGAAAGGTTTCTGCTATGAAATCAAAAGTCCAAATGTCACCATGCCCGAGAATGATTCAAAATCAAACAATCCACAATTTTATAGAACAATCTACCTCAAAAATGGGCATGAGATCCTGTCAAATGCTGGGATGAGAAGACGCACTCATACAATGGCCATGTCAGCGTGCATAGTCAGTGCTCATTAGGTAAGTAGACCTGAAGCACGCCTGGCCAATGCTGAACCAAACCTGTGCCTTTTCCCATCACAACAGTGTGCCAAGAATGACCATTTCCTGAACGTGGAATCAGGCTGGACTCACCTAGTCCCCTCACACACAGGTGGGAGAGCTGGGTTAGCATTTGGGGTGTCCAGCCCGCAGCTGTTCTGCCAGTTCTCACCAGAGGTTGCTGGCACTGCAAAGCCAAGCACTCTCTCCCCAACCCCTTGTCAAAAGGAGCTGAAATGATGACAGAAGGAGGAGCTTCTGAGACACCAACACTTGGTGATTTTTAATGGTAAAACGCTGTCTCATCCTTCATCATCCACTTAAGCCTCAGACCAGACTGCAGTGTGATTTGGTTGGCAAAACCAGACCCAGAAATTCTACCGTGAGTTTTGCTAAGCATCTCTCTTGGGGTATTTAAAGGCACATGCAGACACGCACACACACACACACGCACATGTGCACCACAATGTGTGTTAAGATACCTTGCTCCCTCTAGGTAAACTGGCATTTGGTTCTTAAATCATGGCCCCATTTAGCTTAGTGAAAATCAGAAACTTAGACAGGCATAGTGGCTTGGGAATCTGAGGCAGAAGGATTGGCATAAATTTAAGACAGCCCAAGATACATAGTGAGACCATGACTATGGATCAGGGGGAAAAAAGATAAAACCAAAAGCATCTAGTTCCTGTGTCCATTTCTGACCACTGGAGACACAGCCGGGTGAGACAGTCACAAGCCTATACCTTCTTTTGGTCTATGCCTGGTTTCCCACTCAAGAGAAACCTGGACTCCTGCTCTGTCAGGTAGGACCGTCCATGCAGACGCTTTTCTCCCCTGCTTTTAGAATCACATCTGCCTTCTGCTGACTGCTTGCTTGCATTGTACATGCCATGTGCCAGGTGACGACCCTACCCCCAGGTCACCAGTCCCATGCTCCTACCTGCTCATAACCACACCCTGGGCATCTCAGCTGGGAGTCCTGCCCTCCTGGCCTGGTGTCTTTCCCATTCAGCTCTTCACTCTCTGCCCTTGGTTCCTTTCTGCCTGGGGTACCCATTTATCCAAATACAACTCCCCCTCTTATCCAGCATCTGCCTAACAAGTGGACAGAGCTCTGGGCAGGCCACCTCTTTTGAATCAGCAAAAGTAATTTTCTTTATAATTTTAAGACCATGATTTAAAGCCTGAGTAGTTTAGATTTCTAAAAGAGAATAAAAGTGTTGGTGGTGGGGCTCAAAACAGGGTTGGGTGGTTCCACCAAGCCCTCTGGAAAAGAGGCCACCAAAGTAACATGAAAGGTTCCAGAGCCCTTGAACTTTTGGATCTCTGTTTGAGAATAGCCCTGCCTACCCATGGTTTTCATTCTTTAATCAGTTGTAGATTTATACCCACCTACATTTTGTTTCCCACCTCCGCACGCACAGGCACACACACAGAATGTTCCAGAAGCCCCTGTTCTAGAGGAAACAGCCCAGCCCCTTGGGATGGTGCTCAGCCTTGTGAGGTCTCAGATGGAGGATGGCAGCTTTGCTTAAGTTCTGGCAGAGGAAGTTAAATCTCCTTAAAAATTGATCAGAGACTAGTAAGGGAATAAGATATAAGTTGTCACTGGGAATTAGCAGATGTTACTGCATGGGTGAAGTGCTTGGTATTACCACTGGTGGACTAAGAGTGGGCCCCATGGCGTTCCTGCTGTTGCCTCTGCCGAGAGGTTTTCTTGTGGGGAGTAGAGTGACTGCCTTGCAGCTCAGTTCCCACAGCAGCTCCAGAAGCTGCCATGTGACACTTGCTTGCACCAGAGAGGCCAGCTCTACAGGGTTCTGAGTCATGGGTACTCAGGCATGCACAGCCTGCCTATGACTTATAGAGCTTTAGGTCTTATAGACTTACAGGTCTCTTTGCTGAGACCTAGACTGACTCTTCCACTAAAGATCATGACCAAATACCTTATCTTTTAATTCCAGCTGCTAGGCCCAAGTTTTCTACTTAAAATCAGAAGCTTTAGCTATTCCTTGTCTCATACCTGATGTTATCATTAAAAGTCCCGCAGAGGAACGCTTGCACTACCTTATACATTCTCTTTCTCTCTTGTGTAAACTCTTGGCTTTTCTTTCTATTTTGTGTTTTCATACAGAAGAACTGGGGGAATGAGCACACATGGTAGTTAGCACAAGTCATGTCTGAGCAAATGACACTCTAGCTACGGTGGGGACGTAGTGGTGGTGGGGACCTTGAAAACAGAAGGAATACAGCTTCCTGCATCTGGCCCCCTTCTCCTGTCTGTTGAGACCTCTCAGACTCCTTCCTGCGTGTCCCCATTTTAGGGACCCAGAGTCAGCAAGGGCTGCAAGATATCAGCCACAAGCAGAACTACAGCCAAACTGAGCTCAGCTGCCCCACGGTCATCTGGCACTCTGCTCACAATCACAGGGAACCAGACCAAAAACTAAAGTGAAGCTGCCCTGCTCCAGCAAACCATGGCTCTTACACACACACACACACACACACACACACACACACACACACACACACACACACACACCACACACACACAGCTTCCACTCAGTGTCGCAGGGTCTCACAGTGAGAATGGAAAGGAGGCATGTAGGTCATTGCTGCTCCCTGCAAACAGCATATGAACTCTGTATCAGCAATTCCTTCCTCCTCATCAATGAGGTAGGAAGACAGGAGTCTTTGTCTACTCGACCTGCTCTCGAAGGGAGGGTGCTTATGACAGGAATTCATCACGTCTGAGTGTTCCCACATACCACTTGTGCTAGACCTGTGGAAGAACATGAAAAGCTCTCTTCGACTCTCAGGGTCCCCAGGTTCTCTATGTATTTGCTGGTCTTAGCTAAGTTACCTCACAAACAACAGTGTTGGAATGCTGGGTGTTTTTGACTTTGCAGAATACTAGTAAAATAGAGTAAAACATGTTTACTATACCAGAGCATTTCCCAGAAAGTATGTACATTCCTGTCAACTTGATGAGCTCTGGAATTACCTAGGAGATACACTCCTGGAGAATGGATAATCTTGAGTAGGTTCCTTGAGGTGGGAAGACCTACCTGCTGTGGGTGGTGCCATTCTACAGCCAGGGACGCTGGGTTGGATCCAAAGGAAGAGTGGGCTGAGTACAGCATTTATCTCTTTCTTTTTGATTGTGGATGTGATGTGGCCCACTGCTGCCTCGACTCCCCACCATGGTAAACTGAACCCTAGAACTCTGACCCAGAATAAACTCTGTCTTCCTCAAGCTGATTTTGTCAGACTATTTTAATCACAGTGACAGGAAAAGTTAGACAGCGTATTTTCTTTGTTTGAACTCAGTCTAGAACAGCAGTCTGTCTGGAGACGAAAAGTCTCCTGCCATCCTCCTATTATCTGGGCCTCCATTTATTGTACCAGGTGACCCTTCTGAGTAGACTCGTTTGACACACTGTGTGATGTGGACCTAGAAAATTTAGAACTATCCCAAACCTAGTCGACTGGTCTGGGAGCCAGCTGCCTGCTTCATTGCCATGCACTGATGAAATACTATCTTCCTGTGAGGACAGCACATGGTAGCAACTCTCTTTCCTCCTCACTGCACTCCTAGGCTGCTCGGTGTCTTTTGCAACAGAGTTCCAGTAAGGTAACTGTATCTGTGACAGCCATGTCCTCCTCTGAAAGCCTCACAACTGTAGCTTCTCACTCTGGCACCTTGCAGGCTCCACAAGGGTTAGTCAGCTCTTCCCAGCGTCTTATCCACAGAGCCACAGATGACTTGAATCTACTCAGGGTGGAATTTACTTTCTGTGACTTTGGTCACGGCAGTCATTGACACCAAAGCACTTTTTTTTGCATTCTGAATGCCTCCCTCTCCTATCACGACCCTGCAGTGTATCAGACTGTCTCTTCTTAATACTGTATTTCGTTTTTCTTGGTTTGCTTCAACCATTCCTTGCACTCTTATACCACACAAAATGCAGGGATCTCAAACTGCCTTTCCCTGCAACATGATTACCCCCCTCAAAAAAAAAACCTGAACTATTACCATGGTAAGACCCAGATTCTCTTACCATAGACTCTTGGTACTCCAAGAAATACCAAGACTGTGTTCTAAGCAGGCAGGAAAGTCATGCATACATCCTGCAGGTGATCACTAAATTTGTTTACAACTTAAGCCCAATGCCTTTTAACAGTTGTTCCAGCTATTGCACTAGATCTAGGATTCTCTCATGAAATGCAAGACTGTTCTCTGTTGAGGCATTATCTAAAATGTTCAAGCAAATGATTTAGCCTACCAGTCAATGCTAGGTTCTGAGGCCCACATGTTATAGGTTAATGGACACTCCAGGGCTGTTTGGGACTGATAGTGGTCACAAAATAGAAGCAACAGGAAGTAATGGCCACATCCCATGACCGTTAACAACAGACCTCAATCACCTACATAAGACTCAACATATAGCCCTCAATCCAAGCTGGCAAACAGCATAACTATTTCCACAGAGGAGGCTTTGGGACAGTCTTTTCATGGAACACATAAATCACACACTGAGAGATGCCTGTCACCAGAGGGATACGAACCTTTGAGATCTTCACAGCTGTGAGTTTGTTACACATGGGGGTTACATGTTCATGTGCATGTATATCGAGCATGTCTATTTATGAATATATATTTGTGTATATAAATACAGTCATGCATACATCCATACATCAATATATCACTAAAATATTATCCCCGCTCAATAGCTGTGCAAATGTTTTATGGTTCATTGGAAAAATCCAGAATGAATCCTTCTGTCTTCTCTTATTGAATAGCATTACTGATTACTGCTTTCCAATTTTAAATCATTTCAAATGAGGATAGCATATGCTAAAATAAATCTGTTTCTTTAAAAATTTAAGTGGAAATATCACTTTAATTTGGTACTCTGAGGCAGGATTTAGCCTTCCCTCAAGAACTCACTAAATTTGAATCCAAGTTACCCTCATCCTTTCTGTCTCCCCCTTTTGGCCTCAGTGTGAGAAGAGATGAGAGGAAGCCAAGGTGAATTCAAGTTTTATCAACCATTTCAGTCCCATCTGAGTTGTCTTTAAAGCACTTGACTAAATCACCCCACTCACATTAACAAATATGCTATTTCCAAAAATCTGTGGGTAGATTGTACTGTGTTTAAAGACAGGCTTAAGGCTGGGGAAGAAGGCTTGGATGGTGAAGCACTTGCTATACAAACCTGATGACCTAAATTTGGATGCTAGACTCACGTTAAAATTAAATGCAGTCATGCAAGCACCTGTGATTAGAGCTCACCCTGCAGAGAGGGGCGCAGGAAGCAGATGCCTGCGAACTCACGGTCATCTATCCTAGCACATATATCCATCAGTGAACAAGAGACCCTGATCCTCTGACTTCAACATATATGAGAGCATGTGCACACCCCTTCACAGACCATGTGTATACCACCTCCACAACCCATGAATGTATGCCCCCAGAATACATACCACAGCGTATTACACCTGGAAAAGACAGACAGACAGAAGGACAGACACACACAGATACAGACACACACACACACACACACACACACACACACACACACACACACACACACCAGCATTTCCAAGGAGAAAGGGCAACTGTGTTTTGAAAGGCCGTTCTCTCTTTTGATTCCAGCTCATCTTCACCATATCCTTTAAAACCTAAAACTCCAAACAACTCGTTAGACATACTCATCTATTTCACAGTGGGTTTTTAGAGAACTGGGAGAACCATGCTAACACTTGGGAAAAGATGGAAATAACTGATTTTATACATTTCACCATATTTAAATTAACTTGTGTCAATTTTCAGCACAGAGAAGATCCCCCCCCCACGCATTCACATTGCTGATTCCCAAATTTCGGGGCAGGTAGAAGAGGGAACCCATCCTTGGCTTATTGAGAAGAAATAGATTCTCCATTGTGGCAGCCCACATACTTTCTGACGAGCTGGAAGCTGGTCCTCTTTAGGTGTTAGGGTGTGAGGTAACCAATCCCCAGACTCTGATGACTCCAGGAAAGCTGGGGGTTTGTAAGCACCGCCACATAAGCCTCACAGAAAACCAGCAGCTAAAGTAGAACCAGGACACATTCTCTCTCAGGACAACTGAGGCAGATTTCTCCCACAGCTCCCTGATTCCCCACGAGCTTGTTCTACCAGCAAGAAGAAACAGAAGATCATCAGCCGAGCTCTGTAGTTCATCACCCTGAACTGTATGGATTTGCTGGGTTTTGTTTGTTTTGTTTGTGGGGAAGTTTTGAGAAAGTGTTTTACATTGTAGTCCAGGCAAGTCTGGAATTGTGGTGTCCCCCTGCCTCAGTTTCCCAAATGCTATGACCACAGGTGTGAGCCACCATAATATTCTGCTACATGGAACTTAAAGAGAATTGCATATAGTGAAGACTGAGATACATTTTATATTATTTACCCCCTCTCTGTGTATTGGGGCCAGTTAAGATTATTGTTCACACACTTTAAGAGTGCACCTATCGGGCTGGAGAGACGGCTCAGCAATTAAGAGCACTGACTGCTCTTCCAGAGGTCCTGAGTTCAAATCCCAGCAACCACATGGTGGCTCACAACCATCTGTAATGGGATTCGATGCCCTCTTCTGGTGTGTCTGAAGACAGCTACAGTGTACTCACATACATAAAATAAATAAATAAATCTTTAAAAAAAGAAATACCTAAGAATGCACCTATCAGCATGCTGCATGTGAGCTTGTGTGTGCAGTCATCCCTAATTTTAAGTGTGAGACTTTGGTGTCCACCAGTTTTGCCTTCCTCTCATGGCACCCAGAACACTCTGTGGACTTCATGGTCTCCACTCTTAGGACATCCTTACAGTCACAAACAGCCACCAAAAAAGAAGGGAAGGACCTACTGATTGCAACTCAAGGAAACGTGGCCTCCAGAGGCAAGGCTGCCTTTGTACCCAAGCTGAGACCAATAACCACAAAGTCACCTGATTCAAGAATGGGCGACTAAAGGTCCAAAAATCACACCAAAAGCTTATGCACCATGCATAACACACACCCTACCCAACCACTGGCATTCCTATGCATGCAAAGATCTGGTAAAATGAGGGAAATCACACAGACTCAAGGAAAGTTCCTTTGCATAAGTAGGCTGCACCCTGGGCACGTGACCCCTGCTTAGAATTGGGAACGATAGTAAGCATTCTCAGACTTATGACCTCTGCCCAGAAAAGCCCAAAGAGCTTTGATGCCATACCTAGTGTGAGAAGACAGCATAATGAGAGGAGACTTGGTTATGAGATGCTAATCTGAGGTAGAAATACATTTTTTATGGAGCAGACATTGCATAGGATATTTGCTTTGCCTGTTGTGGACTTGTTCAGCTCAGCTTAACATTAACCCTTGCCCAAATGCTCACACTGATAAGACTTTTTAGATTTCTAGTTTTGCAGAATCTTCTCCAGGGAGTAATAAAAATGTACGTGAGATCTCTACATGATGAGATAAGATGATCCCATTAAAAAACAACAAACAAACCAATAAAAACATAGTAAATCTCCCTGAGTTTGAGGGAGATGACCCCAAAGAGATCTCAATAAACATAGATTCAAAGTTGTCTCCAAATAGTTTGCAACACAGTGTCCCCAAATACTCTCAAGGAGTTCTAGAAGGGCTTCCTTTCTTTGCCTTAATGTTGGCAAAAGTGACCTAAGGACAGCCTACACCCAAAAGGGAAAGCACATATGCTGTGAATTAACTGAGCCAGCACCAGCTGCTGTGCCAACCTGGTAGAGCCTCCCAGGGTCTGCTTCAGAGACCTCTTGAGGTGAACGAAGCACCAAGGGACAGACAACCTTCAGACCCTCCAGTAAGAGAGCTATATAGCATCCACCAGACTCAAGTATCCATTTCCCAAGCATGTCATAAGAGAGGCCTCTTGGGGCAGGGAAAACTCCTCTTCCTGTAGGACTCCAAGCTGGTCTAAGTGTCCTCGTTGCCCCGTGAGATCTGTCACTCTCAGTGAGGCTCACCTGCCTTCTGACACATCCTCATTATTCTGGGTAGTGTGCTCTCTCTGCCCTCAGGAACACAGCCTGTCCCTGCCTCCACAGACACTCTGGGGAAGAGGGCAGGGAAGGAATATCCTTACTGGGCATGCTTGCTTCTTAGAGCCACGGCGAAGTCCCTTTGTAGGGTCTCAGTCAGCCTGGTCTATGCATGTTTGCGATGTCCTTTTTCCCCAATTACAAAGTAGTTGGGAATATTCACAACTAACACGGGTTAAATGAGGCAGCCCCAAAGAGAGGGGCCTTTGTCCAGAGCTGCTTGGGCAAGTCCACCTTGCATCTCAGCTATTGATAAAGCCAGTGTAGCCCTTAAAATAGAGGGGGTGGGGCAGGGTGGCCTAACCCAACACACCAGCCTGGGAGTTAGAGCCACAAACAGACACTCAATAGACCAGATCTCTCTCTCTCTCTCTCTCTCTCTCTCTCTCTCTCTCTCTCTCTCTCTCTCTCTCTCACACACACACACACACACACACACACACACACACACACACACATACACACACACCAGCAGCCTTACCTGATCCTGCTGCTGTACAGATTTTCCTGAGGCGCTGGGCTCCTTGGCGGTGGTCATGGTCTGTCCGGGCACTCGCCACCCCAGACACAGGAGGGGTCTGACTGTGACTTTGGAGGCACCGGGATCGGAATGGTAGGGTGAGGAGGAGAGCGATTTTAGTCCATACTTCCAAAATGACCAGGTTTTTGGGGGGCGGTGGGGGGAGGGAGCTGGGGAGAGCAGCCTAGTTTGCTCTTTAAATGCAAAGAGCAGAGACGGGCTCGGCAGAAGAAGACGCTGCTGCTCAGTGGGGCTTCTCCAATTAGCCACAGCCTCTGCAATCGCCACAGAAACAATAACTGCTTAGCAACCGGCAACTGGCGGCTGGGTGCAGGCAGGGGCCGAGTGATGCGTGCTGCTTCCCCACCGCCTCCTGGCCGCGGCCGCGCAAAGGCGCATGCTCCGGCTGTGCTCAGCCTGGCTGGGGCTGGGGCGGGGGCCGCGGAGGGGCTGAAGCGGGTGGACGCTACTCCCGCGCCCAAGCACCAGCAGCCTTGTCACTGTACCCATCATGAAATCATCATGAATCCAGGTCACCGGGCGCCCCCATGGCTGAGCTAGTTGCCTGCAGCAGTACTAGTCCTAAGACTCCTACCTGGGCAGGGGTATCAAGAAGGATGCACACTCTTTTTCACTATCCCTGACTACAAAATGCAGGTGGTTAGGGGTGATTAAAGGGACAGGCTTCCCTTCCGTTTGCCTTGGTCTTTCTTTACAAGTCAGAAAACTTTGGTTTCGCCTTTAGAGTGGATGAATCTGTATCAACCAAAAATCAACCGGAGTCAGGAAGAGCTCAACCTCTGTGGTGCCCTTAGAGGTCACAGGCTCCCTGCTGCATCTGACCCCCAAGAGAAAGCCAAGCAGCATACAGCTCCCCAGGAATGTCTGAGGCCTGGACCTCCATGTTGGACCCAGTAGGAGCTCCTACCAACTTGAACCCTTGCTTCCTGCTTCCACCAGACACAACTGGGTGAATGTTGCACTGGAAACTCTTAGAAAAGTAGGGTTAACCAAGGGGTTTCAGGTGGGGATGGATCCTGACCCAGCAGCGAAGCTTCAGGTTAGGCAATGCCAGAGGCCTTCCCCTCATGGCTCTACTCTGTGCCCTCCCTCTGTGAGCATCTCTCTAGCCCCTCTGTTTCTCTTTCTCATCTCACAGCCCCTGGCTACAGGTAGCCACTTGCTGGAAAGAGTCTGGCTACCTGATGATGTCACTAATGGCCACTAATTATGTTAGGAATTGTGTCCTGGGGCCTGGGTGGCATTGATCTGATTTTGTAGTTAAGATTCCATTTAGCAGGAGTTTGGGAGACACTGTCCTGGAATCCAGCCCCTTCTGGAAGTCCAGAGCCTAGTCATTTTATAAGAACAACAATTGATCATTGACAGGCAAATTCAAATTCTGGCAGAAGCCTGCCTGCTCTTCCACAGCCTAGACTCTGCTGCTCTGAGTGTTTGATTAGTTCTGATTCCAAAACGTTTTCACATGGTACCCAATGGCTTACTTACACTGCATCCCTGGTTCTGGAAGCTATCATGGCACTCTTAACCCGAGGGCTCAGTAGCAAAGCAGATGAAGCCTCTGGAAAGAGGACCATGCAGTAAACCATCTTGGCCTCTAGACCATCTCAACCTCTAGGACCTTAGTCAATCAACAAAATCAGCAGCCCCTGCCTCAAACTGCAGTCTCAATGTAGCCTGTCAACTACAGTCTCCTCTTTAACCTAAACTGACTGGAGCAGGCTAAATCCTGAGTCACCGTCTGTACTGACTCGGGAAGGATCCATTGCTCCCTCTGAGGCTGTGAGTTGCTATCCTCAGACAAGAACAACAGCAGAGCTGAGAGTTAGCCACTGTTCTCAGGGACCACAGTCCAATGGGAAGCGGTCCCCAGGGATGCTGATTTATGCACCATGGGCGTATGGAAAACTCCTTCAGGATCTTCCCATTTTACTTCTCAGTAAAGAGCTCAAACAGTCTGATGCATCTAAATTGAAGATTTGCTGACATTTGAAAGATGACAGAAAACAATTCAAAGGGACTTCCTGCTGCTGGCCAGGCCATGCCCCCAGGCTCCCCAACCCCCTCAAGCCATCAGCTTGGTTCTTAGGAGTCATTTTGTGGAAAAGCATGGGAGTGAGTATTGGTGGTGGCAGGTTGATCTACTCAGAATCCATGGGATTCTCTCTGCTGCTGGGTCCCCAGATGCTAGCTTCTTTGTACACTTGACCTTGACTGTCTTATGGGTGACAGAGCAGGGATCCCTGCCTTACGAGACACTGCAGGCAAAGCTATGCAAATCCAGGATAAATCTTACATCCCTGGGAGGTCTCTAAAGTGTCCTCAGAGCAGCCCACAGTGGTTGACTGGTGGAGAGGGCGGAGGGGCTTACTAATGAACAGACAGACTGACTCATTTTTGCAAGATGAATACATTCTAATATCTGCAGTATCGCACCGAGCCTGGAGTCCACAGTACCATGCCACACAGTTAAAAGCCCTATTAGTGGGGTATATCCCATGGGTGTTCTTGCTACAGCAAGATGAAATGGGGGTGTCTGTTGCCGATATTTTTCAATTAATCACAATCCCTTTGTAGGAGAAATAATGCACCTAAGTTCATCTTCTGGAGTCCAGGTCTTTGCAGATTACTATGTAGGCAGAGAACTTTTGGCCAGGTCAAAACTAAGTCACCTCCTCTGTAATTACAGGTACTTTTTCTAAGTCTGCCTTCAGAAATGTTAACAGCTAGCAAAAGAACGTGTGTGCCCTACAACGCAGGAAGGCTGTGCACACCAAAGATGAAAACTTCTCCTGTCCTTGGCATTCATACCTGCTTCTTTGACCTCTTCTCCCCCCACACGCATACTTGCTGCGCCTTTTAAAGGCATCTCCCAAGTGCCTGGACAGGAGGTAAGCTCCAAGTTCTCCATATGTGAGTTAGCCCCTTGACCAAGACTGCTCCAGCCTGCCAGGCAGCAGGCTCAAAGTTCCTTCCTGACTGCTGTCAGGGAGAGCCAAGGTGAAGGATCTTCCAAGGCCTTCCCAAGGCCCTTCCTGGAGCACCTTGGAGAGCGTATAATGATCTCAGTCCTTCTGGGTGAGGGCTTGTGTCTGTCTGTGAGGAGGCCCCCTTCTATTCTGTACGGAATAGTTTTCTATATCTGGCCAGTGAACAGATATAGAAAAGATTGCCCAGTGCTCTCTCTGCTGACTCAGCATGGTGCTCACCAACTTGTATGTGCAAAGCCAGAGACCTCTTATTTCCCATCCCAGTTCCACTAGGAGCCCTCAGATCCCTAAAGCCAGCCTTGTCAAATGCACTTGTGGGCCTCTAACCGTGCTCTTCTCCAGACATGTGAGTGGGCATTGACGCAGACACAGCCAAGGTTTGTTCATGGATGTGTAGACCTGGATCCCTCTGCTGATCCCAGCACCTTCTCACCTTTTCCTATAGACCTACCCCAAGGAGCCAAGCAGGTACAAGAGCTTGGCAGGACCCGAGCCTCACTTAACCAAGTGTGCACTGAGCATGCATCTTATGCAAACAGCAAAAACTCCATTAGGAGGGGGTCAGGAGGCAGAGATTTGTGTGTCCTAGTAGTGAACTGCAAAGATTTTTAACACGTAGCACTCACCATGTGCCAGAGAAAGTTCTTTTTAATGAACAGTTTCCTTGAAGTCTCAATGACTATGGATGGGGTAGCAGGTACTAAGCAGTTTCTAAGGAACTGATAGAAACACACAGGTGCCACAGACACTGAAAACACTGTCAAGAGGGATGGGGCGTGGCTAAGTCTCCTGAGCTCCACGTGCCCATCATCACTACTGACGACCTGTCTGGAGCAGTTGGCCCTGGTGGCAGAGCTTTGCTCTGAACATCTGGAAGGTCAGTTTAGGTTTGACCTTGAGAATCGACTTCCTTAAGTGTTAACATTCTGTCTTGGGAATTACTCCACTTCCTTATGCTTGGGTAAAGAACCATGGATGGTCCAGACAGAAACGGCATCTGAAGCTTGGAGATCTGGGCAGGCAAGAATCACAAGGGAGGCACACAGGCGGCGGCAGCAAGCAGACCAGACTACACAGGAGGAAGATCCCTGATAAGCCTAGCATTGGGAAGAGGAGGATGTGAGTGACAGGGATGCTCAAAGCCCTTTCTCCAAGCTGGTGGACCGCCCTTCTCTTATATCTACTATCCGTCTCTTACCTGGAGAAGCCTCAACAGGAGGGACACAGGCTTTTTGCCACCTCCCCACCTTTTGAGTTTCTCCCTGGGAACAGCAGCTTCAGCACATGTGTCTCGGCTCTGCCTATTGGGCAGTGCGATTCTCAGAGCAGGAGGCCTATGCTGAATTTCAAGAAGTCAGGCCAGCCTCTTATTCTTCACGTGCAAGTTTTGACCGCCATTTGCTGGACTAAAGGATGCAATCTTGTCTTCTTCTTCTTCTTCTTTTTTTTTTTTTTTTGGTTCTTTTTTTTTCGGAGCTGGGGACCGAACCCAGGGCCTTGCACTTCCTAGGTAAGCGCTCTACCACTGAGCTAAATCCCCAGCCCCCAGTCTTGTCTTCTTAAGAGTTTAGCTGCAGCCTCTTGAGCCAGGAGCAGGAGGGAGCTCACTCAGGTGATTTGGTTTGCCCTGTTCTCAAATCGTTCTCTATTTTAAGAACAATAGAAGAGTGTAGGCCTGTGGGCTGTCCTTGGCAGCCACAGTCTTGCAGACTCCTGTTATGAATAGGAAACACCCTCGGCTTCTTTACAGACAGGAGCAGAGCCTCTCTTGAGACCAGGAAGAAAGAAACAGAAAGAGGGAAGAAGGCAGGGGCAGAAGAAGGCAGGCTGAGACCTACCTCTCCAAATCTCCGCTTCCTTTCCTGTGAAGGAGGAAAATCACAAGAAACTAGAAGCCTCCCCGTGAGTTCTCCCACTTCACTATCACTTTGCAAACTGTCCTGTTTGAACTTCATAGCAGCCCTAAGAATGAGCTGCTTTAATTGTGCTTACAAACCCGGTAGAAGGCAGCAGAATGGGTAGATCGCCAGATCCCTCATCGATAGCAGGAGAACGCCTGGTGCATCCGTCTCTATTACCCAACGTCCTACTTTCTGTGCTGGCCCCACACTCTTTAGGTTATGAGTTCTTAAAATTACACTCAGCTAGAAACTCTACCCATGAGTCCAAGGTCAACTGACAATGTCAGTGCAAGAGGACTTTAAAATCAGCTCCCACTTATGTCCATGCCCAGACTTTGGATGACCTTCCTGGTAATCATGGTATGACTCTTGCAAAACTTGTTTCAAAAATCCTCAGGTTTCAGCCCTAAGACCATCCGTTGTCTTTTGCCTTTCCTGGCTGTCCCTAAATGAGATCATACTTCTTATCACATTTGCATAGCCAGGGCCTGCTGCTCCCCAGGCAGGGCTGCACATGACGCCTGTCCCAGGCTGGGTGTCATGAGATTCTCTTCGGGTTCCTCCATTGCTGGATGACCTTGGCGACAGCAGTGTGACAGATGCCTTGCTTGTGATTTTTAATGGCTCTGACTAAAATTTCTGGGGCTGTTCAGTGAGCTCTGGTTTGGTGCCAGCTGTGGAACAAGCCCTCACACTGCTTGGGAGACACATGTCAGGGCTGGCTCAGCTGTCTCTAATGCCCTGCCCGGCTCAACACATATCAGAAAGATGTCCTTAAGAAGCCCCAGGACACATCCTGTGGGGCCTTGCTCATGTCTTGGCTTTGCAGGCCTTATGTTCGTCTGTGTGACCTCTGGGCAATAATAACTTCTGGTGTGAGAAGAATCTTTGTTCCCAGTGTAGGAGGATTTCCCCCAAATTTATGGGAGATGTTTTATTTTTAGCATGAAATGATTTAAGAAGCAGATAGTTCCCAGACAAGGAGCAGTTGACACAAGCCTGACTATCCTACTTTGCCAAGACACATCTGATTTGGCTTTAGAGATTTGTGTGAACTGAGGCATAAATGATGTTCAAATGAGCTACTTAAATGTGGAAGCCCACAGAAGTAATGGCAATCTAAGGCATGAAAGCATTCAACATGGGGAGGCCAAGAATCGGGTTGTCCCACCAAAGGTTCCTACTGGTGCCACACACAAAGGCCTCCCTCTGCCGAGTTCCTATCATCCTTCACTGCCCTGATCAACTGTCCCCCAGAGGTTCACTCCCTCCTTTTCTGTGTTTTCCCATCATGCTTTCTGTGTTTCCTGCAGCCACACTGCTCAGCTGCTGGATTCTAGGCCTCATTTTGAATTTCTCTTTACAGGGCCAGGTAGGGAAAGTGCTGTACATCCATGCAAGGCACTACTAGTATTGAAGCCCTAAAGTATCTCGTTGGTGAACCTGTCCTTTCTCCTGCTAGAGTGGGTTCTCTGTGTCCTTGAATGGCCACAGGGCACAGTCTATTAGTAAGAGAGAGAGAAAGAGACAGAGACAGAGACAGACAGAGACAGAGACAGACAGTCAGAGAGACAGACACAGACACAGAGAGACAGAGACACACAGAGACAGAGATACACAGAGAGACAGAGAGACAGAGAGACAGACACACATATACACAGAGAGACACAGACAGACAGACAGTCACAGACACACACACACACACACGGAGACACAGAGACACACAGACAGAGACAGAAAGACAGACAGACAACACACACACAGAGGGAGAGAGAGAGAAAGAGAGAGAGAGAGAGAGCGCGCAGAAGGAGGCAGCACTGCCTTGTTTGCCTGGGGAAAAGGGAAGGGAAAGCAGCAGAAGGGAAGCAAAGCTGGAGTGACCCCCCTCCCCCAGTGGTGTCTACACTCTGTTAGAGAGACTCTCATACATGTAGTCCACATGAAGTAGCTGAAGGAATAGCCATGGTGTGGCCCAAGACCCACTCCAATCCCACCCTAGTGTCGGCACAGCAGCTCCATTTGATCTCCTTCTCGACATAGACCATTGGAACTCCGAGGGCCATGGTTTACAGTGCCAGGGAGCCTCCTGCATCACACTGCAGCTGCCCAGTTCCCAAAGGAGAAAGTAGGGAGCACCTTGCATGTGGTACATCAAAGAAGCAGCCCATGTGGAAGGCATCTCCATTATCCCAGCCATCTGACATGTAAGTCAGATATGAGATGATTTTCTTTTTAAAGCTCTCTTTCACCAAAAACTATGACAAGTGGAAGTTCTCTCAATTTAGAGCTCAGCCTTTTCAATTTAACAGACTTTGTAGACTGGGGAAATGCTGGGAGGGGAAAGCACTTGCTGTGCAAGCATTCAGACTGGAGTTTAGATCCCAGCGTCCACCAGGTAGCCAGCCTGCCACTCCAGTCTTAAAATGCAGAGAAAGGAGGTCCCCTGAGTAAAGTGGTTAATGAGAACAAACATTGATGAGCTCTGGGTTCTATTGAGAGATGTGCGTGCCTGCGTGCGTGCGTGCGTGTGTGTGCATGCCCATACCCACACTCACAGGTAAGCATGCACACTCTAAGTACATGTGCCCACTCTATCTCCGTAGAGTAATAGATGACATAAGGGATGTTAGCAAGCTTTCTGTTATAATAGCAGAGAGCTTGGATCTTTGACCATTTGGCCCACTGCTTTAAGCTGAGGCAGAAGGTGGAAACTTGTGGCAGAGCTCACTGCTCGTCTCTTGGCTCTGACTATCAGGCGGAGAAGTGGGATGAGAGAGTTCCATGGCCTGCAAGGATGCTTGCCCAGTGGCCCAAGATCTCTTGCTAAACGCCCCTGTGAAGGTCCCACCATCTCTCAGTAAAGCCAACTGGTACCAAGCCTGAAGCATATGGGCCCGTGGGCGGCAGTCTGGATCCATACAGTCTGGATGCAGAATATTAGCGTCTCCCTCCGTCCCCACCACAGAACTAAAGACAGCTATTTAGTAGGGATACAGCTCAAGCAAATGGACGTAGGTGGCACTCGAGATAATTGACAGCTGTCAGACTGCGAAACTGACTTTCTTCTTGCCTGTTGTGGCAACTAAAATGAAGAGAATGGGTCAGGAAATCTTGTGTCCCTGGCTCCTTAGTGAGGTCTGACCTTGTAAACAGGTATATGGCACTGGAAAATTCTACACAAGCCAGAGGGACAGTATCTGGCCAAGCCCCATGGTCCAGCCCTGTCCAAAGCTTTATTCCTCTTCCTAAGTGTCCCAACTGCTTAGCTTCTCCTGGAAGCTTGTGTGAACTTCAACCTGCTGTAGCTCAGCTGCAGTCCTCACCCCCACACCTCACTCCACACTGTCTGACTTTCCCTTTCGTCAGGCCTAACAATAAACTACAGCACTACACTGAGTCAGCCTGGGTTCCCAGCAATGGAGGGCAAACACCCAGCATGCATGGCGATCAGAGTCACATATGCCAATTCACACACAGGTCCAAGTGAATGTCATGGAGCAGGGTGCCCAGGATTCAGTCTAAGCCAGGCTGGAGGTCTAGTTTGGGAAGGAGACAGGATGGACATAAGAACCAGAGCTTTCTCTTCACCATCTTGATAGGATGAGAGCTCATGGGTGCCGGGGATGCTCCTACTTGCAAATGCTATCTCTGTGGAGATTTCAAAATCACAGTTATGTCTTTTTCTGCAATGCGGTTACTATCACTCATAAATCTACTGGAAACAGACACAGCTGACAGAAGGCAGCTACGACCAGCATTTAGGGCCTGCTGTCGGGCAGCTCTACCATCTTCTAGTAGTAACTAGAAGGCAGGAAAATTGTTTCTAGACCCACATTTCTCCTTCCTTGACCTCCCCCTCTGCCATCAAGATCTTGTCTCTCTTCAGCTGAAATGCAGTGGTCTCCTGATGTGTGAGGACTCCTAGTGACCCTCTGAGAAACAAGGGAACCTAAGGACTTGTTCACCCTGTTGTGACTCCGGCTGGTAGGATAGGCTCCTCGTCTCCAAACTGTTCATATAATCAGAGGAAATTTGTAAAAAAAAAAAAAAAAAAAAAAAAAAAAAAGTAAACATGTAAAAAATATGTAAAAGCAATTGTTTGGCTGGTTCTGACTAGAAACGACCTTTGGACATGATTGAGAGTGACATCAGGGGTGTTTGAGCCAATCTGTGGACAGCCATTCCAAGCAAAGAGATGAAATAGGCCAGCATTACCTTCCTCTCAAGAATAAGATTCAGAGCACCAAGAGCAGACATGTTCAGTGACACAGTGAGGCTGCAGAGACCATCACGGCAGCCCAAAAGGACAGAGATCTTAGCAGTGATGTGCACATACTGGAGGCCAAAGGAGGAAAGGAGCAGATGGAGTGGAGAGAGAAACGGGTGAAGAGACATAGGGGTGTCCCAGGGCCTGCGACTGCCCCAGGCCTATTTCTGGGGACTTTGGCATTGCAGAAGTTTCCTTGAGCTGGAGATTAGCAGATGTCAGCTTATTGTACAGAGCGGGAAAGACCAAATTAAACCAGTTCTGACCTGTGCTCATGGGGACATGCAAGTCACAAAGGCCTTTCCTTTCAAATACTACTTGGTTACCAATTTAGTATCAGCTGGGAGTGATGAACAGGCCAAAGGTCACTGTGCAAATCAACATGTAAGGGTTTCCAAGGCTTGTTCGTCCTCATGACCTCTCCATGTGGAATCAGAGGGAATCTGGGGACATTTGTGACTGCAGCTGAATGTACTCACTGAAAAGACAGATTTGGAGTCATCAAAAGAGAGAACTTACTGTGGAGCTAGTTACCTGTGTTGCCTTTTCTCATTTCCAAGCCTACAGTGAACACTCGTGATACGCCAGGTGTGGTTAGGACATTTATGAACATAGATAGCAAAGTACAGACTGGCTTTGAAGGACTCTAACTTTGGTGGGGGGATAAACAAGGAAATAAACCTAACTTGTCTGAGTAGCACTGTGGTGGGTGTAAGCAGAGGTTTGCTAGTGACAACTCACAGGGCCACCTGGAGAACCAGCTGAGGATCATCAAGTAGAGTGGCCTTGAACATGGAGCCTCTGAGTAACTTGAGCACTGTGTGTGACCTGCTCAAAGTAGGGTCAGTGTGGCTCTGAGGTTGGGGATGCTTAGCTCCTGATGGGCCAGTGTCTTCTCTGCAGATAGTTGAAAGGTATTGGTGTGAAATCTCCTGGGCAGAATGGCCATTTGGAAAGGGATTGTTGCAGAGAGTGGGAAATGGTCTGGGGCAGAGATCTCAATTTAGGAACCTCAGGGAGTGGCCCAAAAAAGATATGAAAGGTATCCTCATTAAAACAGAAGGGAGGAGAAAAGGGAGAGAACCACTGAGAGGCACAGCCACTAGGCAAGTGTCTACTCCTTCTTAGGAGACATGTACGTGCAGCAGAATGAAGTCTTTCCAAGGCCTGTAACAAGGCTGGCCAATTCTAGACACACTTGTCCTTCTGAGTTTTCCCTTTCATGTGTATACTGGTCTCATGCTTTACTTCCTAGACCACTTGACTCCAGTAGTAAGCTTGGGCCAGAATCCAGCTATTAGGATCCCACATTCACATGGGGACCTGTGATGGGGGTGGGTAAACTGAAAGCATAGGTACACGTTTTCAGTCTTATTCTCTGGAGATGTGCACAGTATGTGGCCCTGTCTGAGTCTGACCACAGCATCCAGGACACACAGAGGTGGCTTGTGCAAGGAGTCTCTTTCACCTTCTTAGTTCTCATTCCAAATGAGGCACTAGAGAGTCAGAGATCTCCCTTGTTTCTGCCCCTCCCCTGCACCTGGTATATAGTGGGTGCTTCCTCAGCATCTGAGACTGTGGAGGCAGAAGAGGATTTAGTGGGAACAGTGGTTCTGCTTGTGTTGGTTCCCTACAAGACTTAGCTAGGGAAGACTCTCCACAACAGAACCTGCCATGCTGTGGACCCAACACACCACACAAATTTCTGTCCATCTCTTGCTAGGAACTGAAGACATAGACAGCTATGAAGTATTTTCCTGCCTTGGTGGGTTTCTGCTTTTTATTGTTTGCTCTGGCTGTGCTGCTGGACTGTGCCCGTCCCACCTTCAGTGTGCTCCAGCCCCTCTCTTCTTCATCAGCAGCTCTGCTCTGGTTGCCTGGTGTCCTGGAACTCCTCTCCCCTGCCACTCTGCCAGATCCTCCTTTCTGTGCTCATCATTCTGCAGTCCTTTTATTCTTCACACATTAGCAAAGGGATGGGACAATAGTTAGTGTGTCACAAAGTCACCAGCCTGGCAACACACTCCTGTTTTTGAAATAGGACACTGGTATTTGTAGCTTGCTCCTGGCTTGTGTGTTCTCTGTGTAACTCTCTGTCATTCTGTCTCTGTGTAGCTAAATCTGAAATATCCAGGACTGGGTCAACTCAACAGGCACAGGAAGATGTGTCTGATTGTTTTCTACTAAAATATAGCAAGTGCTTACATCAGTGTTTGATGTATGTAGGAACTCTCTAAATATCATGGAGGCATTTGTAGGTCCAGAGTCTTTTTTGTCACTAGAAGAGAAAAAACTGAGAGAAAAGAATCGAATGGGTTAAATACCCCTGTATGAATCTAAGCATACCATGTAGGTGCCAGCTTATAAAGTACTTTACCTAAGATGGATATTCAAAGCTACCTTAGCAAGTGGGCCAGCATAATCCACCCCTCCCACCCTGAGGAAGAGGCACTGAAGTTGGAAGATGCTCAGAGGTGTGTTGCTTCTGGACTGTCTGCACACAGCTAGCTAGTGGCAGAGCAAAGGTCCTGGGGTTTATACAGAGCCTTTTGGACATTTCTATCTTCCTTCCAATAGGACTTTAGTGGCAGATAAATTTTAATAAAGTCTACCTCTCCTACAAACCCGAGGTTGACTTCCAGGGGGATCTGTCACATTTCTGTGTTCCAGGTCCAGGGTACAGATCTCTCCACTGTGAGTCACTGCCTCATCCTCTACAGTTCACCTCCCTGTGTCTCTGGACAGTAAATCATGAAATGGAATAAGCCAGGAATTACACAGAAATAAAAACAAATTCATAAGGAAGGGACCATGCCTTCCGAGCGCAGCCTTGCCTTTCCTAGGCCTTCACTCGGAAAACCAAGCAAGCCCCGGGGGACCCACGTCCTTCTCCTCCATCTTCCATTTCACTCGGGACTCTGCAGCCTGCAACCCTCCCCACCCCTCTTCCTCTATCATGGTTCTTTGCTTGCAAAATCAGTTTGTTAACACACGAGGAGGCCTGAAAGAGAACCTCAAAGAAAAGACAGAGCAAGCTCTGCCCTACAAGTCCCTCAAAGAACTTTGCCAAGGGCGGCTCTTCCAACATCATCCCATTAACCCCAAGACTATTTCTCCTTCAAAAACAGAGAATACTTTTCAGTGAGGGTACAGTCTCTGCCCCAGTTTTTCAAGTCCAGATTTAAAGAAAACCATCCCTTCTAACCAACCCTGTTTTCCAGTTTGCTTTGGTAGAGGCAGTGTGAAGTAGGACCTCCAGGCCCCAGAAATAGTCACAAGGCAGGAGTCATGGCAGGCATGATAAGGAATGAAGAAAGAACCCAGCCACACCAACCAGGGATGAATGTGCAGGAAGCAAACTCCACAAGCCAGAGGCTTCCATGGGCTCTGCAAGGCTGAGCTCAGGTGGCTGCACAGACATAGAAGGAACCTGGTGTTCTTAGAGCTGCCTGGTAGACAAGAGAGACTAAATCAAGAGCCCATACCCATCTGGGCTGCAGGAATGGCTCTCCCTGTATGGACGGTCCTGCCTGGTTAGAAGGTTCTGCCTGGGAACATGTCCTGCCTAGGCGATTCTTCCAGCTCAGTTACAAAGGCTCTGAGAAACCTTTCTTGGAGCAGATCTCCCCAGGGATTAGCTGCTGTCAACATTGAAGTTAATGCCATGTACTCTGCAGCTGCTCACATGAGAACGGAATTCATTCCAGGCCACGTCCTCAGAAGCAGCCACTTACTTCCCCAGAATTCCATCTCAACAAGTGAGAATAAACACTGGGAGTGGGAGGTGGATGGGAGCCCCATCAGAGGAAGGACAGTTACAGTGGCGTCTGCTAAGATACTGGTGACTGCAGGTCACTGCGCTTGCACAGGCTGCATGCCCCTGAAGGCCAGCAGGCACGGGGACTTTCATGTTTTGCATTCTCTGTTAAACAGGAGGAAGCTGCAGAGTGGAGAAACAATCTACCTTCGTGAGAGGAGGATGAAGCCGGCATCCATTAGGGATGCCAGCAAGAGGTGTCCCCTCGTGTTCTCAGAAGATGTAGGATCCTAAAGCGGACAGAGCAGGATTCATTCCAAAGCCTCCATACCTCCACAAACAGCACCAGCAAGCAGAAAGCAAGTGTTTTTACACACCAGCCATGGGAGGTATGTAAAGTTAGCTGCTCTTCCCAAGCTCAGGGACAGTGGCCCTGCCTGCTGCCTGTGCACTGTATTCTGTCTGAATGATCTGCTATGGCCTGCGGCGCTTGTAGCTATATCTCCAGGCTTAGTGTCCACCCTGGGCATGCAAAGGCAGCAGCCCATGAATCAAGCATCACAACATGATGTCTCCCATAGTAATAGTGAGGTTCGAAGAGATGATGGAATTGCCTGGGGCTGTTGGATGAGCTGGAGTCTGGCTTCAGACCAAATCTCTCTCCTTTCACATTCCTTAAGATGAAAGTTCCCTTACCTGCTCCCTGGTCTAGGAGACATTGGACCCACTCTTTCTTAATGTATGGAATTATGATTTGGTGTTAAATGTCTTCCACTTGTGTCTGAACATTTGGGCCTCAACTGTGATACAAATATTTAGGAATATTTCGGAAATGGAACTGCCTAGAAGAAGCAAATCCTGAGGGGTCAGGCCTTGGAGTTTCCGGCCTGGCCTGGCTTCCTGTCCCTCTCTGTCTCCTGATCTACATAGGCACAACCAAACATCCTCTTTCACAGTCCCATTGTCACAATGGTGAGCTTCTCCTGACAACATACCTTCCCTAGCTTGATGGACAGTGTGCCCTTAAACTGTGGGACAAAACAAATGCTTGCAAGGACTAGAGAGATGGCTCAGGGGAGAAGAGAACTTGATGTGTGAACATGAAGAATTCAACTCAGATCTAAGCACCAGGGTGGAATGCCAGGCACATCTGAACCCATATTCCCAGTACTGTGGGCAACAGAAACAGGAGGACCACTGAGCTTGCTGCCACCAGTCTCACTCTGGTTTAGTGAGAGACCCTAGCTCAAAGAAATGAAAACTGGCAGGACTCACGATGGCCTCTTCTGGTTTCCATGTGCCCCCCCCCCACTTTCACATCCAAATAAATAAAGAAATAAGTAAAAATGTACTTCCTTCTGTTTATTGTCAGATATTTGGTCACTGTAATGAGAGAATAAGTTCTCCAGTATCCAAAGCCAGGAAACTCCATGCTGGCAAGTACACAGTAAAAGAGAGAGAGAGAGAGAAAGAAAATCATGCTGTAAATTAATTCCATTTTCATAGAGGTTCAGTTCAGTATGACAGGACAAATAGATGACAAATGGGTCTTGAGAGTGTGAAAGTAAATGAGTTTATGAAAGTACTCTCTCATGCTTCCCATCACCAGTGAGTGCATAAAAGTAAAAACATCCAGAGCTACCTTATCTAAAATGCTCTCCTTAGACTATCCTCTCCCACAGACTGTCCTCCCTCACAGACTCTTCTCCTTCACAGACTGTCCTCCTTCACAGACTGTCCTCCCCTCACAGACTGTCCTCCCTCACAGACTGTCCTCCCTCACAGACTGTCCTCCCTCACAGACTGTCCTCCCTCACAGACTGCCCTCTCCTCATGAATTGTCCTCCCTCACAGACTGTCCTCTCCTCACAGACTGTCCTCCCTCACAGACTCTTCTCCTTCACAGACTGTCCTCCTTCACAGACTGTCCTCCCCTTACAGACTGTCCTCCCTCACAGACTGTCCTCCCTCACAGACTGTCCTCCCTCACAGACTGCCCTCTCCTCATGAATTGTCCTCCCTCACAGACTGTCCTCTCCTCACAGACTGTCCTCCCTCACAGACTGTCCTCCCTCACAGACTGTCCTCTCCTCACAGACTGTCCTCCCCCACAGACTGTCCTCTCCTCACAGACTGTCCTCACTCACAGACTGTCCTCTCCTCACAGACTGTCCTCCCCCACAGACTGTCCTCTCCTCACAGATTGTCCTCTCCTTATGGACAGTGCTCTATGCACAGACTACCCTCTCCTCACAGACTGTCCTTTCTCCACAAACTATCCTCTCCTCACAGACTGTCCTCCCTCACAGACTGTCCTCTCCTCACAGACTGTCCTCACTCACAGTCTGTCCTCTCCTCACAGACTGTCCTCCCTCACAGACTGTCCTCTCCTCACAGATTGTCATCCCTCACAGACTGTCCTCTTCTCACACTGTCCTCCCTCACAGACCGTCCTCCCTCACAGACTGCCCTCTCCTCATGAACTGTCCTCCCCCACAGACTGTCCTCTTCTCACAGACTGTCCTCTTCTCACACTGTTCTCTCTCACAGACTGTCCTCCCTCACAGACTGCCCTCTCCTCACAGACTGTCCTCCCTCACAGACTGTCCTCTTCTCACAGACTGTCCTCCCCCACAGACTGTCCTCTCCTTATGGACAGTGCTCTATGCACAGATACCCTCTCCTGACAGACTGTCCTTTCTCCACAAACTATCCTCCCCTCATAGATTATACTCTCCTCACAGACTGTCCTCTCCTCACAGACTGTCCCATCCCCACAGACTATCCTGTCCCCACAGTCTGTCCTCTCCTCACAGTCTGTCCTCTCCTTACAGCTTGTCCTCTCCTCCTGGACAGTGCTGTCTGTATTCTGGACCATTAGGAGTCTGCATTCATTTAATGCATTCATGGCAGAGGAAACAAGGAATTAAACACGGGAAACAGGAATTAAAATTCTGGCTCCACCCTGTGACAGCCAGAATTTATTGCATGGGGATGACTCAGTCAGTAAAGTGCTCGCTGCACAAGCATGAAGCCTGAGTTTGGATCCTCAGAACTCATGTGAAGAGCTGGGTGTGGTGCCCATGTCTGTAACCTCAGCGGGTGGTGGTAGGGGATTAAGAGGGTTAGGGAGACAAGCATATTCTTGGGGCTCACTACTCAGCCAATTCGTGAACTCCAGATTCAGCAATCAAGAAAAGCCCATCTTAAAAATAAAGGTGAAGAGTGACTGAAAACATGCCGTGTCCACCTCTGATTTCACACATACCAACCCATGGGCACACCTGCACATCTGCACACAGAAGTGCACTCACCCACACCAAGTCCATCTCTCTCTCTCTCTCTCTCTCTCTCTCTCACACACACACACACACACACACACACACACACACACACACACACACACGCACATGCACACCCTACTACACTTCTCTCAGTTTCTATTCTCCCTATGAATTTATACTATAGTTGCTCATAATTTTTAAAGCACTTCTTCAGAGAAGCTTAACAACAGCCCTGATTTTCAATGTATCGAACATGTCATTTCAATGTACAATGTGGTCCCAACTATGTTCCCAACACACTGGAACCAGTACCAGAATTCTCAAAGCATCTCTATCACACTAAACAGAATTTTTACCATCAAGTGATAACTTATTTCTCCTCCCACCCCTTTGCCTAGATGGTTTCTAATCTGCCTTCTGTCTCTACAAAGTTGTCTATTCTAGATGTTTCATACACATGAAATAGTACAATATTTTTCCTTTCTTGTCTGCCTTATTCACTCTGTATTAATCTTCAAAGTTCATCTATCTTACATCATATTATAAAACTGCTTTCACTTTTTCTGGCTGAGTAATATTCTATAGAATAGATATGCCACACTTGTTTCTCCCTGTCGGCCACAATTTAAAATGCAGTAATAAGTATTATTTGTGATTCTCTGAGCTTCTCATTTTTATTTATTTATCTTGGAGGGTTCTTGAGCCATTTTTAATCTTAGCAATACAATTGACTGACTGAAGTTCACAAGACTCAGACATCTGTTCAAGTTTCAAAGCTCTGGAAGGATCCAGGAGCATTTCCCCTACTGGATCTATAAAGAAGAAAATATAAATACCACCACACCAGTGCCTCAGGGTTCTCTGGGCCATGAATTGGTCTGGACAGTCAAAGAAGACTAGGTTTGAGGACACAGCTTCCTATTCTAGAATGACAAGATGAGGGGGCCCTTCTTGTCTTGTCTTCTTCATCTGTCAATCAGAGGAATACTTCCTGCCATGGTTACCTGCAAATATGACATAATGATGGGATGAGAGGGTGACACATGACATGATGATGGGATGAGGGTGACACATGACATGATGATGGGATGAGAGGGTGACACATGACATAATGATGGGATGAGAGGGTGACACATGACATAATGATGGGATGAGAGGGTGACTCATGACATGATGATGGAATGAGGGTGACACATGACATGATGATGGAATGAGGGTGACACATGACATGATGATGGAATGAGGGTGACACATGACATGATGATGGGATGAGAGGGTGACACATGACATAATGATGGGATGAGAGGGTGACACATGACATAATGATGGGATGAGAGGGTGACACATGACATAATGATGGGATGAGAGGGTGACACATGACATAATGATGGGATGAGAGGGTGACACATGACATAATGATGGGATGAGAGGGTGACACATGACATGATGATGGAATGAGGGTGACACATGACATAATGATGGGATGAGAGGGTGACACATGACATAACAATGGAATGAGAGGGTGACACATGACATGATGATGGGATGAGAGGGTGACACATGACATAACAATGGAATGAGAGGGTGACACATGACATAATGATGGAATGAGAGGGTGACACATGACATAATGATGGGATGAGAGGGTGACACATGACATAACGATGGAATGAGAGGGTGACACATGACATGATGATGGGATGGAAACACCTAGTCACCAGGGAGCCTGTCTGATGCTTGCAAAGGGAGCAGCCATGGTGAGAGCTGAAACAGAGTCAGATGTTCTCCAGGGTGTATGGCATCCAATGTGTGTGCATTCGTGGCATATCTGTTCACCTCAACCTCAGAAAACACAGGACCACGGGGACTTAGTTTATAGTACTTATCTGTCTACGCGTTGATGTGGCGGGATCAGCAGGACTGGCCTCCATGTTCAACCCAGCATATGCTGCATTAGTACCCAGTGCCTGCCGGCCACTGGGATTCCCATGCTTCCTTGGTTTAAAGGGGCTATATCATAAAGATGACCTATGATTTTGCTACTAGTTAGTATTGGCCTCAAATGGAGAACAAGTTTGAGGAGAGGAGCTCTACTCAGTGAGATTGTTTAAAACATGGCTAACATGCTGCCTCCCAGACTGCTCAGTCCACCCTCCCTGGAGATTATGGAATGAAGATGACCATGATGGCCTTGTCTTGGTCTCAGGAGCAAGTGCTATCTTCCCAGATTCCCAGCTGTTATCCAGGTATAACATCATTTATTTTCTCTGTATGTGCACTCATGATGTACTCATGTGTGTGTGTACACGTGGGTGTATAGTACACGTCTGTGCATGCGTGTGTATGAATGCAGTGTATGTATGTGTGCATGTGGTGTGTGAGTTTGAGCACGTGTTCTCTTAGTACACATCTGTGAATGGATGTATGTATATGTACATGCATCATATGGAGGGTACAGGTCAACCTTGAGTGTCACTCCTCAGGCTCCACCAGCTGGCTGGAAGCTTGTCGATTGGACTTGGTTGTCTAAGCAGCAAGACCTATGAACCCACCTGACCCCATCTTACAAGTATGATCCATCACACACTGCCTCTTTATGTAGGTTCTGGGGGCTGAACTCACTTCCTCTTGCTTACAAGGCAGGTGATTTATTGTCCAAGCCACCTCACTTAAGTCAATTATGCTTAAAATAAATAGGTGACTACATCAAGTGACTATGTGACTAAGTGACAGGTGACTATGTCAAGGTACCATGTCAAGTAGATAACTATGACTCTTACTTCAAGGGTTGGTAAACTGAGGCAAAAAGCCTTGCAGCATGTCGCCCAAACTCACACAACTATGCCAAGTCCAGTATCCAGAATGATGAATAGCTCATCTCAGTACCCCTCCCCCTTTCTGTCTTACATGCTAGTGATCTGTAAAAGGCAATCGGGAACTCAGCAGACTCAGTGATGAGGGACAGAAGAGGCACTGGTCCCAGTCCAGTGGTAGTTGTCTCTGGAGATCACTCGGTACTCCAGAGCAGGATGGGAACTGTAGGGAAATTGTTGGCTATCCCATGTCTGCATATAAATGCACTCACTGCCTCCGAGAGCAAAGAGGGAAATCACTTATGTTCCAAACCTGGACTGATTTGATTCCTGACCTGGATATCATAAGGACATTAGCATTTGGATGTGGTCCTCAAGAGTCCTGGTTCTCTCTTATTTAATCTCTCAGTTCAGCCAGACATTTGCAATAACTTCTAATCCCATTGGGAAACCACTCAGTATTGATCTACCCAGGCACTCAGGAGAAGTTTTTGTTCATTTCTCTTCACAGGGAAAGGCTGGAGCGGGTACCTTCCTTCTGGTGTCTAATTAGCATTTATAAATTCCTTCTGCAACAGAGGAAACTACGTATGAGTGGTCTGGGCAGGAAGGTGCTGGGTTGCAGATCTGATCCTTTTATCTGAGTCTGCGGGGGAAGCAATAACCAAGGTTAAGGGTGCATTGTCCACAGTGAATGCATCTCTCCTGAGGACTCACCAAGGAGGAAACAGATCTGAAGGTGACATGGGGACACAAATCAATAAGAGGTACAGCTGTCTCTGACTGTTACCTCTGTGCTGTTTAAAAGAAAGTCTCTGTGCAGATGGCCCAGGACATGTGCCCTTTCAGACAGCTGTAAAATTACCTCAGGGAATACACAGTCATTGGTCTGGGCAGCTAAGGATTCAGAGCCTAGCACAGGGGCCTCCACTGAATGGAAGCTACAATGGCATTCATCTTCCGGGCTACACGCAGGTGCTATAAAGGCACAGAAGGTCACATTATAAGTGTTTAGAACACAACATATACCCTGTCCCTCACCAATGCTTCATGACCACCTGTTCACTGGAGAGGTCACCCTGGAAAATTAATGTGTCCTGCCGCAAATCAGTCTGCCCCTCTCATTGCCCATCCTCCTGTCCCATGCTCCTGTCCCATCCCTTGAATGATAGGCTTTGCCAGGAATACTATTCAGTGGGGTCAAGGGCATTTGGTGTTTCCCCTGACGGTCATAGTCCCGAGTCAGTGGGAAGACATAAGAGGCAGGATCTTGTATGAGTCCTGCCCATGAAGTGCATATTCCAGAAACTTATTTGGACACCCAGAACACACTCAAATGGCACTTAGCACAAAACCCTACCACCTTGCAGAGCATCTGTCCATCTGACGGTGGTGAACACTTGTGCTCTGCAGATAGACTAGATTCCTAATGGTTCAATCAGGCTAGGTGCGTTTACCTTGTATGCTGTCACTGTGGGGCTGCATGCCTGAGACAAGACAGGTAAGAGATAGGCGTGTGGCTTATAAACAATCTGGGGGGTGAGGAAGGACAGTCACAGCAGGGGAGGAAGGGAAGACATGACCTGCAGGAGAAGGATACCTCTTAGCAGATGCAGCTGTCCATTGAGAGACAAGTTCTGACATTTAAAATCCTATCTGTGCTACTTAACAGCTATCTGCTGGTCTCACTTGCTGGTCAAGTTTCTTAATCTGCTGATTAAGAAACACATGTGAGAATCTGCTTCCTTCCGGGATGGTTGTGAAAGTTATGCATTGATACAGATGGCCCTTGACTTAAGATGGGGCTATATTCCAATAAGCTGACCATCAGTTGACAATTCTCTGAGCTGAAATCCACACGTAACCTGCTGCCCTGGTGAAGCGCCATGGGATGCTGGCTGCCTCCCCTTGTGACCAGGGCTGAGGGAGAGCTGATGCTTCTTGGCACCAGCCCGAGAACTGTGTTACACACTGCCTTGGTATGATGGTAACAGTGTCAACTTGATAGGATCTACAGCTCCTTCAAGAAACCAGCCTCCGAATGTGTCTTCAGGGAAGTTTCTAGACAGGGTTAATTGAGGTGGAAAAGTCACCCCTAATATCAGAAGTTGCTTTGTGCCTGTGTCCCAGACTGGATAAAATGGTGAGAGTGAACTGAGCACCAGCGTTCAATTCTTTCTGCTTCCTGACTGTGGACTTGTTAGACTTGTGACTAGCTGTCCATATCCTTGCTGCCACACCATCCCTGCACCCTCAAACTGCAAAGTCCAACAAATCCTCACCTAGCACATGTCAGTCTTTTGTCTCAGCAACAAGAAATGTGATGAATAGACTTGGGGAAAGATCAAGGTTTGAATGTAAAGGATGAATCATTTCTACTTTATTGTGAAGCTGAACGCTCCCATGGGGGGCCATTATAAGTCACGGACTACCCATATTTCTAAGATGCTTAAAGTGTAGCCTACTCTCTGAAAGGAGGAGACATAAGGAACGCAGCAGTGTCAATATTATCATTTTCACGAGAATGATTTATTTTACTCTGAAAACATTTTTTCAGAGTAGAAAATGAACGTATTTGTTATGAATATTAATTTAATCCCATTGTAAATTGAATTAGCAGTTAATTAACTATTAATAGTTATAATTGTGGCCATTATCTATTAAACAGCTACAATACGAGAGCAAGTTTTGCATTAGACATGTTGTGCCAGATCCCAGCAGCAACCAGCAACATCCTCAGCATCTCATGAATAAATGATCCGCAGCTCAAAGGGGCAAAGCACAGCCAAACAAGTGGAGGTCTGAGCCTGCAGCAGACCCTGCCTCAGTGGCACATTCCTTCCGGCCTGGACTCCACCCCCTCCAGGGGGGGCCAGCATGGCTGGTAAACTCAGGGCTAGAGATCATAGTGCCTGAGGGGATACATTCACATATAGGTCGACTCATAGAGCCCTGGAGTTGCCCTGTTGCCTGGAAGGATACATTTACATGAAGGTTCCTGACTGGAATCTTTTTAAAAAACAAAACAGCAAATGTTAAGAAAGCAGAAAGAGTTGAAAGTAGTCCAGCAGCAATAGCTGCTCTGTTACCAGAACGGTTGCTCGTGTCACGTTGACTGAGTGACATGAGGGTGTGGGGGGATAAACAATGGTTTAGTGTTGGTCTAGGGTACGTGTAACTTTCCTTTGACAGTGTCCTGTGCACTGTCTTAGCACTTACATAGCATTGCATTATGCTGTAAGCTCTGAGTGGGTTTCAGATGTTAGAATTCAAATAAAAGGGATAATATGCTTATCTCGATTGGAAAAGACTCTGTCCACCACAGGGGACTTGGAATGGTTTCATGCAGGAATCATTTCTTCTGGGGTTGTGGGGTGTGAATTATTATTTACACATAGACCCAGTAAGCACAAAATGGCCTGGGCATCGGGTTAGGTGAGATGGGTGTGGCATGCTTTTCACACAGGTGACTTGCCAACCCTGGGGGTGGGGGGGACAGCTTCCCCTTGTGCCTTGATGTTTTTCAGATGATCTGTCCATGGACTTTCTCATGAGGTTCTGTTGGGCTCAGAAATCAAACTCCTGTCAGGGGATGGAAAACAATTATGCAATTACAGGTAGCAGCACAGCAAGAGAGAAACTCAATGACAGAGCACTAGTGTCACAGTCTTGTGCTTTAAATTGTTCCAATTGTTCTACTTATATAGGTCTGTCCTAAAAGTGACACTTTTTTTTCTCCTCATGATACTAACATGAAAGGCAGCCTTGGGACTATAAAACCAGTCACAATGTTTGATGATCTCTGTCTCTCTGTCTCTCTGTCTCTCTGTCTCTCTGTCTCTCTGTCTCTCTGTCTCTCTCTCTCTCTCTCTCTCACACACACACACACACACACACACACGGAGACAGACAGAGACAGAGACAGAAAGAGAGACAGAGAGAGACTTTATGTGAACTGTATCCCCAAAACAGTAAGTCTACCATGCTATTCACCACACATACCTCCTAATTCACACATCTCACTCACATGAGTATATATGACATGTAAACATACTTATGTACACAATACATATATACACATGCCTGTACATACATCCTAGACACATGCAAGCACACGGTCTTAGTGTTTCTATTGCTCTGGTAAAACACTATGGCCAAAAGCAACTTGAAATCACAAGGTTTGTTTTCCAGCTCAGAGTCACAGTCTCTCAAGAAGCAAAGTCTGAGCAGGAACCTGAAGGCAGGAATTTGAAGTCAAAGCCATGGAGGAATGGTACTCACTAATTTGCTTCTCGTGGCTTGCTTAGCCTGCTTTCTTACAGCACCCAGAGACACCAGTCCAGGGGTGGCATCATCTACAAGGAGCTGGACACTCCCTTATTAATCATCAATCAAGAAAATGCATCACAAGTTTGCCTAGAGGCTGATCTGGAAGGGGCCTTTCTCAGCTGAGGGGCCCTCCTTCCCAACGAGGCCAATGTGTGTTGACACAAAGCTAGCTCATATGTATACCCACACACAGACCATAGAATTTGTAGACAAATCTCTTTGAGGTACTGTAATCTGATACCATTGAACATACTTCAGAATACAGTGGGGGCACTTAAAATCTGCAAACCCATTAGTGGAGGCTGCAACTACCAGAATGAGCCCATTTATAGGCAACGATGTTGATGGTAAAAATGTCTATCTGTGTAAGTTCTAGAGTGACTACTAAGTAGTCATGCCTTTTTAAAGGTTGTCTTGTAATTTTGATTACTCGTATATCTATGTGTCTCTGTGTGCAGGTATGTGCTCATGTGAGAGGAAAACTCACGGAATCCAGAAGAGGGCGCTGGATGCCCTGGGGTGAGACTCTCCACTGTGAGTGCTGGGTACTGATCCTGCCCCTCCGCTAGAGGTTTACTTGTCCTTAATCTCTGAGCCATCTGTCTAATCCCAAGAAATCGCTTCTTGACAGTCAAGGGTTCTTACTTACATATACTTTCAAGTAAGGAATAGGCAGTAAGTCTAGAGCTATGGTAAACACCATCTGTTCACACTTGGGAGACTGGGTTAGGACAGTGTCTGCGGTTCATGTTTCTGCCCATGCATTTTCTTCAGACGGCGTGTGCAAACAAAGCTGTAAGCAAATTTCTTCAAGGAAAACATCTTATCCAACAGCAAGAGAAAGCCATTTGGAATCTTACAGAATGTGAAACAGTGCTTTAAGTTGGATTTCCCCCTGAGTCAGCAAGCTCGTGAATGGCTGAGATAACTCAGTACTTCTCGGTCTGGCTTCTTGCAGTCACTTGGCAGCTTCAGTGGAGTCAGCCCTGCTTGCTGACCCCTTTCATGTTCCCAGGATGGGCTATCTGCTTATCTCCTCACCCCCTTTTATTCATTTTATTATCTTGAATGTATGTACGTTCGAGTGTGTGTATGTGTGTGTGTGTAAGAGTGTGTTTGTGAGTATGCATGTATGTGTTCATATGTATTTGTGTGTGGTGTGTGGTGTATATGTATATAATGATAGTAATAAAAGAAGAAGAGACTGTCAATTGAGAAAAGGGTGGCATGAGAGGAGCTCAATGGAGGGAAGGAGGGCAGAAAGTGGTGTCCTTCTAGTGCAACTAAAATATAGAAAGAAAGAAAAGAAAAGAAAAAATAAAGGAAGAAAACAGAAAGGAAGAAAAAAGAGAGAGAGAAAGTTGAGCTCTAACAGGTAACTTTGCTTTTTGTTCGTGTGCGTGTGCGTGTGCGTGTGCGTGTGTGTGTGTGTGTGTATGTGCGCGCGTGTGCGCGTGTGTGTATTACATCCCCAAGGACCTGCGGGGTGGAGAGTAGGCTGCTGTACAAGCAGGCTGTCCATCTTTGTGAGACCTGAATTCTACACTCGAGGATTTGCCTACTTGCTAATGTCTATTTGAAACCTCAGTATTGATGTTCCAAGTAGTTTTGAAATCATTCACATATGCACATATCCTGGAGAGAGTTTGAGTCCCAGATGCTTCCCTTCCCAGTGAGGACAATAAGGTGGCACTCTGATTTCTGTGTCAGCAACACTGGAGACTAATGCATTTTTATAGTTGATTTAAGGCTACATTTTCATATCACATTTTGTGTTTTTTTGTTGGTGATTTTGCTGTTGAAATGGCTCCCGAGTGTACTTCTCAAGAGTTACCTAGTGTTCTTGAGCATAAGAGGGTCGCAGTGTGAGCTGTGGAAAAAAATGTGTGCTTAGGATCTGCTTCACTGCAGAATGACGCATGGTGTTTCAGCTGTGAGGTCCATGGTAACCAACCTGGGAGTCAATTAGTCTCTACACAGAAGGTTGTGTGTTGATCTTCTGATTAAAAATGGTGTGATCTGAGGTCTGAGGGATCCTAGCTGTGCATTCACCAGGAGCGACAGCTTAGTCAGTGTGGTGGTTTGAATGAAATGCTCATGTATTTGAATACTTGGCTCCTAATTGGTAGCACTCTTCGTGGTGGTTTAGGGGCTGGAGGAAGCACATCACTGGGAATCACTGGGTAGGGCTTTGAGACATTAAAGATTCATGGATTTCCAGTCAGTTCTCTATTTCATGCCTGCACTTCAAGATGTGACCTATCAGCACGCCTGGCTGCCACCATGCCTTCCCATCAGGAGAGTAAGGAACTAGTACCTGGGCCTGCCTTGTCTTGCGGATGGTAATGGACTCATACCTCCGTGTAACCACAGTGTAAATCAAACTTCCTTCTGTGTACAATTTAGCCAGAATGAACTACTTCATTGCTGATGAGAACTTTATGTAGTTCTATACTGAAAGCAGTCAAAGTCCTTTACCCACCCCATGACTGGTCCCTCCTCTGATGCCCAAGTCTATCTCTTGTGGCCATCATCCCTAGTTTTCAATCAGGACTGGCCACTAAAGGAACTTTCCTCTTCCACAGCCTCCTCTGAATCTTCCCCACCACCACCTTATTCCCCAGAGGCATGGGCAACTTCAGTATCAGGAAGACTGAGTCTGAATTCAGTCTCTGATGTTTTAAGTAATTAATCTTGGTGATACTGTGGAAGCCAGTCAGTTTTTTCCCTCCTGCTGAGAGCTTCTTTCTCTTCCTCTCTTCTGTTTCCATAAATGTACTGTTAGACTTCACAGAGCTAGGTTGAGAGGAGCTGAGACAAAGACAACTCACTTCATGTCATTAGAACTTTTAAATGGACCGGGCTCAAATCCTTACCATTCAGAAGATGCTGGGACAGAGAGACAGCCAGCGACAAATATTGACTGGACCCACACAACATGCAGCTGTGTTTGAAAACACATGGCATGGAATAGATCTGCTTAGTGAGGCTTTCTATTGCTGTGGAGAGACACTGTGATCTTCGTAGCTCTCTTACAGAAAACATTTAGTTGGGCCTGGCTTATAGTTCAGAGGCCCAGCCCATTATCATCATATAGGCAGACATAGAGCTGATGAAGGAGCTGAGAGTTCTATATCTTGATCCAGGTAGCAGGAATAGACTGAGTCACAGTAGGCCTAGCTGGAGCATCTGAGACCTTAAAGCCCACCCCACAGTGACACACTTCCTCCAACAAGGCCACACTTACTCCAACAAGGCCACACCTCCTAATGCCACTCCCTGTGAAGTGTGGAGGCCATTTTTTTCAAATGTCTACAATACTTAATGGCTCCTGTGTGTGTGTGTGTGTGTGTGTGTGTGTGTGTGTGTGTGATGTTCTGAGAGAGCCCATGGAGAACCAAGTGAGGTGGTGAGGTTACTTGAGCACAGCTCTTGGTTGGAGAAAAAAATTGGAAGTACAGAGACCATCATATAGGAGGGTCCTCTCTAGCCCTGAGGGTAGGACAGGGTTCAATAATGGATGTGAATGAGGGGCCTGTACTGAGTGTGAGCTGAGTCTTCCTTTGTGGCTGACGGTGGTATGTGGTCTGTCCTTGTCTTGGATGCCACCCCTCTAACCCTGAGTCCATCTTGGTTAAATTTTGAAGTTTATGAAAACTTTGAATTCATATGTATGTTTCCTTCAACATTTTAAGTTTGGTGGCATTTTCTATTTCTGTGGTTTTTATCTCAACCAAAGCCTACACTAGGTATAAAACTTTAGGACAATTGTTTTCTGTTTTGAATTGATATATCCTAGTAGTGCATTTTTATAGGCCACTGTGTGATGTTTTGCTGTTTTGTGCTGTGACAAAGCCAGGGTTCTCAGTGCATTCATCATCTTCTAAAACCGTCATGAGTTAACCACAAGAACATTCAAAGCTCTCTTGTAGCTATCTGGAAGGAACACAGTGTGCCAATTACCCTTCCAACGTGTACTTATCCCTCCCTCTAGCCAAGTAGGATACCTCTTAATCAGCCTCTCTCCTCCCCAGCTCCCATGGTTCCCAGCCTCTGCTCTCAACTCCCAGTGCATCAGGTTCTTAGGTTTTGCATCTGAGTGCAATCAGTGTTTGATTCAGGGTCCAATTCAAAGACAGATGACAAGGACCCATCTTGCCCTGGAACTGGAAATAAGCTCTCATATGAATGACAAATCTTCATCGAAGACTTCCCTGTTAACATTAATCTCATCTTTAAGCTAAGATTGACTCCCTACTTGATGCCCGCTAGTCTCTTCCCTAGCACTCTCTTGAGAAAAAGGACTGCCAGTCAGGTGGCTGGACCCCTCCTATGTCAGCCAGCCCTGGCTGCTTTAAGCACACTATAGAAAGCTTGAGACAATGCTGCTGAAATGTAACCCCAGCTCCAGAAGGGGCAGCTGAGTCATGATGAGCCTCAGAACTCTAAAAGACCCTAGACTTCTTCCACACAGACGAGAGGGAGAGAGGGAGAGAGGGAGAGAGGGAGAGAGGGAGAGAGAGAGAGAGGGAGAGAGGGAGAGAGGGAGAGAGGGAGAGAGGGAGAGAGGGAGAGAGGGAGAGAGGGAGAGAGGGAGAGAGAGAGAAAGAGAGAGAGAGAGCTCGCACTCTCCAAAATAGCCCAGCAGAAGACTTGTGATTGTATTAACACCATTCTTTGATTTTATGGGGGACTGCAGCCGCACTGTAAGCAGTCGCTTCAGATTCCCATTGCCTTCGTGTTCCCACTATGAACTGTGAGATACAATATACCTTTATCCTTTAAACTGCTTCTGTCAGAGTATTTTATCATGGCAAAGAGAAAAGAAACCAGAGCACGAACATTCTGGGGGCTCTGAACAGCTAGGGCTTTATATACAGAGTCATGTCCCTAACCCTTTCCCACTGAGATCCCTGTCACCCATGTGTCAGACATAGCAAGACACATTCCAGACTGGAAGAGGGAACTGTGCTGTGTGCTCTGCCCAGGGTCTTTGTGAATCAGGTGGCATTTCATACTGATGAAGCCATCTTCATGTCAGACCTGCCCTGACAGTCTGCAGCACGCTTCCCTTTGGATTAATGTTCTTCGCAGTTACACTAACACACTCTATGAGAACTAAATTCATAGATGTCCCCAAAGAGCCATTTGAAATGACAGGTGTGTCCTCTGAGGTCTACTGTGATGCTCTAGTGAGCCATGGTTGTCACTGTGATGATCATTCCATCCTGTTAAGAATTCATATTAGGAGACAGCCCAGCTGAGAACCATGGGACAAGACACAGATGCTCATGTGATGCAGCTTAGCTGTTTTACGGCACAGTGGTAGGATGGATCCAGCTCAAAAGTGACAAAATTGGGGCACTTGTTGAGGGTGGACCCATCTACCCAGAAGGATGGATAAAATTACTGTCATACATGGGAAGCCTAGGGGGCTGAGAAACTTTGATTTATACCAGCTGTTCAGTCTGAGGGTGTTGGTTAAGACTAGTTCTGCACATTGAGCTCACAAAATCATTTTATCTGAGGTGGGAAATGAGACTGCAATAGCTGGTGGAGAATCTTACTGACTCCCTGAATGGGGGCGACTCCCCTCCCACAAGTCTGATTTGATGAATATGCAAATGAGGAGTCATTGTCTCCTTAAACTACATAGAGACATACCAAACTGACAAAAGTCCATGTTTATAGGCAACTTCTTAACTTAAAAATTTGAGTGTCTTCCCTCTGAATAAGGAAGACGCAAAGTCTGAGTCTGAGTAACAGACACAGGAAACTGGAAACTTGCAGGAAGAGTGCTTGCCCTACTGAGCAGGATCCAGTCTTTAATCACAGCTTGTTTCCACTCTAAGATGCCTCTTTATTGAGCTTAACACTCTGTGCATTTTAGTGTGCACAGAGAGATTTTCAACAAAAGGAAAATTGTTCCTCACAAACTAGGTATTCTGTGGATGATAAAGGAGACAGTGACCTGGGCCATGCGATTCATTGTCCCATCCTTGTGATCACACCCAGTCCTAGCTCTGCAGTGGACCCCAACAGGCACGACTGGAGTGGAGACACCAGACACAGAAGAAACAATGCTTGCTCTGTAGATGCATCCCTGTCTTGACTCCCCCTCTGGAGTTCAGAACAAACTTTGCCCAAGGCTGGGGTTTAGCTCTTCCTCAGAGAAAATCTGACCTCTGCACCCAAATGGGTCAGAAGGCTCAGTCTGAAGTTCAGGGCCTCAGACACAAAACCCTGGGTATGCTATTTCCCATTGCAGCACATGCCACTTGGGAGGTGGTGGTTTCCTAAGGCCTTGATGGATCCCAAGTGTCCTCTAATGTTATGCTGATACCCTACATTTCTCATAGACTCTTTTTCTTGCTAGTCTTCAGAAAATCGATTTTTCCCTACTATGCATTTGAAATGATTTCCTCCATATAATTACTTCATAAATAGTCAAAGCCAGGTTTTTCTGAATTAATGGAAGGCATCTGTCATGCATAGCAACCCCAGGATAATCATATCAACACTCCAAACACGTGTTACAAAATTGGACAGCAACACTTAATTTCTAACTTGATAATGGTGTGATTAAGTACACATAATAGCAACACAGCAGAGTGACTGTGGAAAAGAAATGGATAAGAGCCCCCTCCCCTCCTTCCTTCTCCAATCTGAAGGAGAGTGAGAACTACATAGAACTAGCTAATCATGGGGAAGCATAAAATGAAGGTCTTAGTATGACCCAGAGTTTCAAGTATCTAACGGACAGCACAGGGAATGCACATGTACATGCCTGTGTGTGTGCATGCATGTGCATGTGCACATCTGTGTGTGTGTGTGTGTGTGTGTTCAGTTTTCCTTATTTACAGTTTGATACAAAACAACAAAAATTACATGTCTGCGAATGACAGAGACTCTCACCAACTCTTCCTGTTACTCATGTCACTTTATACTTTCAGGGCTTGTGGGAGAGTATTTAAACAGCAATGTTCTCTTATTTGGGAGAATTCCCATATTCTTAAATATTTTAAACAATTCTGAAGATCTACAAGCTCTAGAGATCTGTGTGACTTTAACTTAAACATGTCTAAACTCACACACTAAATACAAAGATTTGTTCTTATTTTCTGTGTAGACTTTGACTGCACGTGTGTGCAGCATTGCCCACACAATTTAGACGAGTGTATTAGATCCCCTAGAACTGGAGCTACAGGCAGATGTAAGTGCTCTTAACTCTGGGGCCATCTCCCCAGACACCTAGACTCACAAATTAACAGAAAAGAAAACCAAACCCAGGAAACTTGAAAAGCTTGCGTGCAGACAGAAGGCCAGCGAAAGCAAAGCTAAAGAGGGCATTACAGTAACTTTAGGCTGCCTGGGCATTCACTTCAAACACAAGTTTTGGGTTCTCAGAACCAGAATCAGAGACTCAGTCACCTTTAGCACCATTTTGGTTCTGCACTACATCTAAATGGGCACTTAGTGATGTCTTCAAGCCACTGACGATGGACTCTTTGCTTTTCTGCTCTGAACCTAACATGAACCGTGACTTGGTTTGCTTTATATGGACAGCCAGTTACCATGATGCTTACTGGAGAAAGTCTGCTGTGGTCTGAATGTGTGTGTTCACAAGTCATGTGCTGAAAAACTAAGTACCAATGTGATCTCATTAGAAGGTAAGGCCTTTGAGGGTGATGGAGTCATAGAGATTCCTTGTAGAAAGGACTAGAACTTGCATCACAAAGGAGTCTAGACAAGGACTCTGTTCCTCACCCCTAGACCCCAGCTCTACTAGAGGATGTAGAAGATGGCCATCTTTGATCTGAAATGGCACAGCTCCTCACCAGACATCTTGACTTTGAAAAAATCCAGAAAGATGAGAACTAATTTTCTATTATTTTATAAGCTTCCGGCTTTATGGCATTCTGTTATATTATGAACTGTCCAGATCACTGTGTTGGTATAGATGTGCCTAATCTTCCGAACAATGTTGAGGACAAAGAATTACCTCCACTCCTCAGGGAACACAGCAAGAATAGGGGATTCCTTACAGCCACAGCCCTTCAGACTTGAGAAACAATAAGGCCAGCCTTCAGCTTCCAGAACACATACATTCTAGTCCATATATTTAGAAGACCATACAATCTAAGAAGTTATTGAGAGGGAGCTAGTCTGGTCTCTAGTAAAAGTTAAAGTGGAAAAGATGCTTAAAACATTTATTTACTATTTTTTTTTTTGGTTTAAGAAACGTCATCTTATTATCACTAATATATTTTATCAAAAAAAGATCGATCCTTCCAAACACCATAGTGTGGCATTGTTTTACATTTTTTCAATACTCAGCAACTCTAGTTAAGAAGGAAGACCACAATATCATCAAGACTGAGAGTATTAATTGTCAGCACCTCGGAGTCAAGCCTCCTGGCACACCTGTAAAGGATGCTGGGATTAATGTTAACCTCTGCAGTGTCTGTGCCAGGCTGTCTTGACTGCATTACGTGATTAAAAGCCGCCTTAGCTGTGAACAGGACCATTCTGAAGGCAAAGAGTACTAGACTATGTAAGATGGGGGGACGCTGAGTAGTAGACTATGTAAGATGGGGGGGACACTGAGTAGTAGACTATGTAAGATGGGGGGACGCTGAGTAGTAGACTATGTAAGATGGGGGGGACGCTGAGTGACACCCTCATGCACGTGTCCACTGCTCTCTGCTCTTGACTGTAGATGTAGCTATTTTCAGTTGCTGATGACCTGCAAGTCCATCTGTTATGATAGACTGTGCCCTGGAATTGTGAGCCAAATAAACCTTCCCTTCCATGGGGTGCTTTTGTCAGAATAATTTATCACAGCAGCAGGTAAGCTGTTCTCTTGACCATAGTTATTAATGTCACATGTGACCCAGTACCATCATCACAACCTCCGATTCTATCATCTCATCACCATCACCAACACTGACATCACCATTACCACCATCACTGCTATCATACCTTCATCACACTATCACTGTCACTTCCAATACTGTCAACACAGTCACCATTGCCACCAATGCCACCATCATCAATAGCATTGCCTCTCACCATTGCCAACCCATTGCGAGCACAATCAAGGCTGTCACCATTGCCACCAATGCCATCATCATCAATACCGTTTCACATCACCATCGCCAAGTCTTTGCTATCTCCATCATCACTACCATCATCACTGTTACCGTCATCAACTATCACTGTCACCACAAACACATCTATCACCACCCTCACTATCAACATCATCAACAGGATGATCATCATTACAGCTAAGAATTAGAGCCCTCCTCACACGTTCTATGATAAGTTCTTTTCTAATATAATTTTAATGATCATAACTTATAAATCTGTTATTGTTTTCCACTTTTCAAGAGTGACAGATGATTGTTCAAAGGATCAGCTACTTGGAGACTGAAGGAGAATTCAATCCAAAACTTTGTGACCAAAGTTGATTGATACTCCACGTCTCCAAATGGTAGCACGAGGAGTTTGTGTGTGCTAACTTGGTGTGCTTCTTTACACTCCCACGATATAATTGATGTGAACATCTTGGGTTCTCCATTAGTTGATGAATTTTAATGAGATTTAAGGATAACTGAACACAAAGGTGCCTTTTCAATACACACAGCCTCCTTGGGTTCCACATCAATGCAGCATTCAGGGAATCCAGCTTCTCATGCTATCAAAGGCCAACATAGATTAATTGGTCTGAGGACTTACCAACATGTCCCCGGGTTCTACTCCAGTTCTTCCAAAGCAAAATAAGACTGTCAAAAATGGATGTGTAGACAGGAACTAATGAAGCAAAAGAATGTCATGAGGTCTCACATCTTAATGTCTACTTCTTTCTATCCAATATAATAAGATACTGAGATGTGAGAGGGTAGTCTAACATTAGCTATTTCCCACAAACAACTATGGAATTAGACATGTCTCATGGGGAACTAGAGCCTAATCTGTTTTAATTGCCTCAATTATGTGGATCTGTTTTTTCCCAAGCTATTCTCTGTCTTTATTGGGTGATCTGGTGCAGCCTGGAGTTTCTGTTGATTCTTACCTTGTTTTGCTGCCCTCTTCCCCCCTGTTCTCCCAAGAAATAGACATGGGTTTCTATTTGGGACTTTTTTTCATTATCAGCAACAAGGTGACCTTGGGCCTGACAGCTTCCCAAACTGGAAAGCAAGATTTTCACCCATCTGAAGGTACTGAGGAGTCAGTTACGCCCCACCTCAGGCTATGCCCCTCTGATTCTTGACTCAGACCAAGGAAAAATTGTCTCTACTCTAGCACCTAATCAAATAGAAACTCTTACAAATCATTCTCTCTTTTTGCTATGCTGACTGTTGGCCAAGGTCAGTTGGTGAAAAATGTAGTTAAACCTGGAGGCTAGATCTGAAAGTATCTAGTATCCAAGGAAGGCCCTGAAGGATATTTGGCTCCATGTCAGGGAATGGCTTTATTGCCTACAAATGCCTCCATCCCCACTTTATCTCTGATGGGGCATTTTATCTAATCTTTGCCTCCAGTCTTTTCTTCCTTCACGTTTCATGGATGCCTTTTTAAAGGATATTTAAAGTGGAGCCCCTACTTCTCACCCTCCACTCCTAATCTACTTACACTGCTTTGCTAGGGTTCCTGTAAGGAGAGCCACATATGAGATAGCTTAAATGACAGAAATCTAATTCTCTAAAGTCCTGGAGTTTGGAGTCCAAGATCACGGTGGGTGAGGTTGGCTGCCTCTCAGGCTCTTCTCCTTGGCTAGTAGGTGGGACTTTCTGTCTGTGTCCTCAGGTAATGTACCCTAAAACCCACCAGTCTGTTAGGATTTCACTGTATGGTTGGTGGGGCACCTAGTGAGTCCACTCCCCTCTCTGCAGATTCTGAGGAGGGACAGGTTTGGACAGTTGGGACAGGGACAGTTGTCAGTTTCTTTTTTCCTTCAATTTTAGTCAGCATGCTATAAATTTGAAAATACTGAATGCAGTTGTCCCTCCTCTCTTTGCCCCTTCCTTCCTTCCTTCCTTCCTTCCTTCCTTCCTTCCTTCCTTCCTTCCTTCCTTCCTTCCTCCCTCCCTCCCTCCCTCCCCCTCTCTCTCTCTCTTTCTTTCTTTCCTTCTTTCTTTCTTTCTTTCTTTCTTTCTTTCTTTCTTTCTTTCTTTCTTTCTTTCTTTCTTCAAAGTCTCCTCATGACAAACTCCCTGTGTGTCAGAGGATGACATTGGCCATCTGACCCATCTGCCTCTCTGCCTAGAGTCCTGTGATGACAGGTACGCCCCACTGTGTTCAGCTTATACAGTGTAGAGGCCCAGACTGCCAAACATACATGCTCACTATGAAGCAAGTACCTCAGTGCATTTTAGAGTCTGGCTCTGAGATAAAATGATACAACCTGAGGGAGTAAAGGTCCTCAGAGTCCACTCCTCACCCCACTTTCCCACATAACATTTATCTCTAGGTCCCTATTTATTTCTTATTAGCTTCCTTTCAAAATAGGCTGCACATAGAGTCAAAAACCCTGCTCTTATCTGTATTTTGTTAGGCATTTGCAGATTTCTACCCAGTTTGCCTCTGACAGAGTGTGGGCCAAGGCACACTCTGGTCTGTAGGTCTGCACTGAAAATAAAGCTCTCTTTCAGGCTATTGACAGAATACAAAACATTGTGAGTCTACCTTTGTATTCTCCCATTTTCCTGTGTATGCATGTGGTGTGCACGTGTATATGTTTTGTATACAGGGAGGTACAAGTGTCTGGGTGTACATGATTGCCCAAGCACATATATACAGGTAGGTAGAGTCCCAGGGTTGATCTTGGGAATCCATTTCAGTCACTCTCCTGCCTCATTCATGGAGGCAGGGTTTTTCACTCAAGCCAGCCTTGTTGATATGGCTAGTCTTTGTAGCCATAGCCACATTGCCCTGGAGGTAGATCTCTTGTCCCTACTTTCCAAGATAGGAATTACAGGCAGGCCACCAGCATTTCAATGGGTTTTGGAGATCTGAACTCTGGTCCTTATGTCTGAGTAGCAGCACTTTAACCACTAAGCACACTTTAACCCCAGACCTTGAACCTTCCATTAATTTCATGTTTGTTTTGCATAATTTGACTGCAAGAGCTGTTGAGTCAATATAGAAAACATCACAAAGCCCCTGAGTGTACCCAGCAGACAGCAGGTGTGCATTCTCCCGCACCCCCACCCCTGCCACACACACACATACACACACACCATTGGGAACTGCCAGTGACCATGGGTCACTATAGCCTCATCTGGGCTCCCAGCCATTGATGTGACTTCAGAAGCCCTCCTCTCCAACTTACACTCCCAAGCTACAAGCTGTCTCCCAAGAGGATCCTGTCTTTTGTAAGGCCACCACAGTGATTATGAATTTCTTGACCAATTACCATATGCCAAGGTACTTTACCATTTTAGACTAGGCTTCTGGGTCCTCTTTATATATCATGAAAGAAACATGATATATAAATCTGCGACTCAGTTTTTCCTAAAACATTGGGCCCTACAGTGACTTTTAAAGACCACACTAATTTAACCAACATGTGCCCCTGTCCAAGGCACCAGGGAGCCTATATATTCAGTACTTCTTCATGAGCTATTTAAACATGTCTGTTGGCATTTGCATTGCCTCTCCCATATATGTGTTGCTTTTGTTATTGCTTGGGGAACAAGATAAAACATTATAGCAAAAGCCTTTGGATGGGCAGGTCAGACACAGGCTCTTCATGGTCTGCAGGGCTATCCCCTTGACACTGGCTCTCCAGCCCTGTTCAAGTCCTTTGAAGGAAGGGTTGCTCTACAATTGGAGGGCAGCATACCCCTCATGCTCAAATGGGAATGCTACAAGCAGAAACTGGGTTGTTATGACGACGGAACAGTTATGTTTTAAAGCAATGGGAATACTACCTTACTGGCTTACTGTCTTCCACTAAAACACTTGAACTTGCTAGGATGTTGAGCTGTTGTTTGGATAAATGAAGGGATGGGTACTTAGATGCCTTCCTTTTAACCAGGTTAAAACCCATCTTTGTTCAAAGTTCCACTGATCATCCTGTAAGTCTATGATTTTCAATGATATCTGTGACAAGGCGCTGTCTGAGCACGCTCTGCTAAAGAACCACATGGGAAGTTTAGGTCCCATGTTGAAGTTCGGCATATTCCAGTTTCTGCATGTCCCTGGAGTGAGGCTGACTTGAGGGTGGTCATTGAAGGCTTGATCACTTCCTGATGCTTCTATAGAAGCATCCATCCTATAGGCTGGAAATGCCTGTGTGTGCAAGGAGCAGCTAGCTTCACTTTAAAGGTTAACTGAGAACAACCTGCTGACAATGCAGATTCTAAATGTTTGTTCCTTCTGCAAGGATGACTCTAAAACTCTCTGACCACAAGTTACCAGCAGTCCATGGTCTTTCTCCTTCACAACTGGGGCCCGAGGAGATAGAAAATGTATGAGGCAATCAGAGCACAGTCACCAGAAAGAAGATTTAAGCCCTCAAAAGATGTGGTTGCTGTTGCAAAAGACAAGCATGGGTGAGCTCCAGTTCCACAGGCATTCAAGGCCTGGGGAGACACCTTGCATTGAGCTCTACCAAGATGTGGTGGAGCATATTCCTAATTCCACTCCTGGAGAGGCAGAGGCATCAAGATCCCCATGGTTCATTCACTGGCTAGCAACATCAGACTATATGGCAGATCCTAGGCCAGTGAGAGTCCCTGGAGAAGAGGTGGGAGGGAGGGAAAAATTGAAGAGATGGAAGGGAGGGTGTATTTCATCAAAATGCATTAGATGCTTGTGTAAGATTCTCAAACAGTCAAAAGGTAGATAGTGCCAGCATCCAAGGTTGCCCTATGACCTAGCTTGCTCACACATGCACTTGTATAGATATAATCACAAGCATGCACACATACAATCTTGCAAGATCTTGGAGGAAATGTCTCCATTTCAGAGCCACAGTAGGCTGCTGCGCTGTGCCTAGGAGCACGAAGGTGCCTGCCTCTCACAGAGGGCCCCGAACCTTCACTGTGTGCTGGGGAACAGATCAATAATTTGCATAGTGTGTTTCATGAAACCTTTCTATAATCAAGATAAATTATAACCACTGTTGGAGTTTCTAAAATCCCAGTCCAATAATTTATTCCATAAATTGAGTCTCATAATTCATTGAGAAGTGATTTCTCTTTTGGTCATCAGACTTTAATCATCCCACACGAGACTCTACATCAGAATATGTCTTCCATGTGTCAGCTCTTAGGTCTCAGGCACAATTAGGGTCCTGCCTGATCCTCATGGAAACAGTACTATAAACTCTGCAGCCTTTTACAGCAAGATTGTACATGCATATGGGCATTCTCTCTCTCTCTCTCTCTCTCTCTCTCTCTCTCTCTCTCTCTCTCTCTCTCTCGTGTGCGCACATGCACATACACATACACACCCAACTCTAGCTGTCCTGGAGCTCACTCTGTAGATAGACCAGGCTGTCCTTGAGGCTCAGAGATCCACCTGCCTCTACCTCCTGAATGCAGCATCAAAGGCATGGGCCACCACTGCCCACCATCACCTGAACTCTTAAGAGAGCTGCTAAGGAGGTGATAACGTAATCTTAGTTCATATGTGATGAGCAACTGCAGAAATGGTCAGAGGTGTGAAGGACAACGTGGCACGAATTACTGGATGTCTGGCGGGGGGATGACTCAGTAGAAAAGGGCCTTCTCCCAAAAGTATGAGAGACTGACTTAAAACCTACATAAAGTTAGTGTGGTAGCATGCATACTTAGAATGCCTGTGGAGAGATGGAGGCAGAAATAGGAGAATCCCCTGGAAACCATAGGCTAGCTCACTTGACCTACACAAGAAAGATTCTTTCTCATATAAAGTAGAAGGTGAAGACCAACACTCAAGCTTGACCTCTCTCTCTCTCTCTCTCTCTCTCTCTCTCTCTCTCTCTCTCTCTCACACACACACACACACACACACACACACACGATGCAGGGGAGACTGTGGTAGTTTGAATGTAGTTCCCCACAGGCCCATAGGGAGTACCACTACTAGGAAGTGTGGCCTTCTTGAAGGAAGTGTGTCTGCAGGAGTGGGCTTTAAGGGTTTATACATGCTCAAGCCATACGCAGTGGGACAGTCTCCTTCTGCTGACTGCTGATCAACATGTCGAACTCTTAGCTTTAGCTCCAGCACCATGTCTGCCTGCACACTGCCATGCTTCCCACCATGATGACAATGGACTAAACCTCTGAAACTCTAAGCCAGCCTCAGTTAAATGTTTTCCTTTGTAAGAATTGCCACGGTCATAATGTCTCTTCTCAGCAACAGAAGTCTAACTAAAAGACACACACACACACACACACACACACACACACACACACACACACAATCTTTTGGTCTTCATGTGCAACTACAGTCATGCGCACCCCCACACTTGTATATATATATAACTAAAAACAAAATAAATCTAAGAATGACAAAGACTTAATTGGATGTAGAAGCAGGCCTTTGGTCTTATCTTATTTTTTACAGTAAATGTTTACTCTGTAATAAACCTTGTAAGTGACAAACTATTGGGAATTCAGAGAATATTCCAGCTCTGTGGCATTGACATTCTGGAAACATATACATTCTGTTTTGGATTGGGCCAATCAACCAAATACAAGTTCTGGAGAGTGGCTGAACACAAAGGAGGAGGTGGGATACTTTAAAGAGGGCAGAGACAACAAAAAATGAGACCCTGTATTTCTGCATAAAGCTGCCTGGTGTCCATGGCAGATGCTTGCCCTTAGCTTTCTACTCCAAGCTTTGTATCTTTGGTCCCTCTCAGAGGTACTGGGAGTGGTACACACCTGCAGGATTTCAACAATTCACAGGCCTTTCCTCAGCACACTGATGGGACATAATTCATCTATAGCCTCCGCCTTGTCAACCTTCAGAGAGTGCTAATTGTCTAACTGTCTGCTCTGGCATAATCATAAAACCTTTTAACATTGTACACTGCCACTAGGAAAATAGATTTCTGTTTCCAGAATGTGACCTTCAGCTATTCTCGCTTGGCGTGGAGGCGAGCCATGCATACAGCCTCAACACACCTCATCCATCATGCATCATACCAGCCCAGTCCACCTGGGCAGGCTAGCAGCCCCAGAATGCACCTCCTGTGCTCAATAGCTCATTCCCATAGACTTTTCACACCCCTTCCTTTGCCTACATACTCTATTAATCGTTGCTTTTCTTTGGATTACAGTTATTCAACTCCTGTCACTTAAAAAATGCAACCCCTATCCACTCATCCCTCACATTAGCTTTCAGCATCCGGATTTTTCTACCTTTAGCTTTTTCGGAAACATTTCACCCCAGACTCTCAACTGCTCTGGTACTCATTAAAATGTGTGACCTCTGTTCTTTGATTCGCTGAAGCTTTGAGTTTTAATTTTAATTCATTGAAAATGTGACTGCTTCCCATTTTCTTCCTGCTCTCAAGCTCGATGACCACACCTCAACCCTAATACACATCATTTGCAGTTCTGACTCCATCTTCGCTGGACCCAGCATTGAGTGTCTCTTTCCCAGCCACATGCAACAAGGTCGCCCAAACGTTCTCCATCACTGTGCTCACTGCCTTGAAACTCAGCTCTACCCGCTTAAATATCTCTTAAAAATTCAGAATGGCCATGATTTCCCTATGAAAATTCAGAATGGACTGTGGCATGTGACTTTAGTTCTTAGATTTCAAATCATGAGTCTAACTCATGAATAAAGAAAATAAATTCTTCTTTAATAATATCTATAGTACAATGAGGTGTTTTGGGTTTGATTTCGCAGTGGCAAAGGTAAATTTTGATGTGAAAATAAGTCAGAGCGAAGGCATGTTGAACAGTGATTCTATGCTCAGCGGTAAGAACTTGGAGATGTCGCATATAGTCAGCAGCCAAGGGTGCCAGCTACCATGTCTTGCCCTCTGTGATTGCTGACCTCATCATCTATAAAGACAGTAAATATAGAAAGGGTTGCTTTGCTCACGTCCCTCAGTTGAGGAGGGCCCTGCTTTCTACAGCGCATACCACTTACTACTACCATGGAGATGTGGAGAATCTTGTGGGTACTCCGTCTCTGACTGATCTTCCTAAGGGGGCCTAGCCTACTGGAACTTTCTCTCCCCACCTGTAAAGAAATTTTAACCCAGTAGCAGGCTGCTCTGGCAAGGGATTACATCCAAAGTTATAATCTAGCTGGAATATAGACATGTCCTTAGTACACACCTCTAATTCCTAACAATGAAGATAAGGTTAGTTTGTAGAAGGAAGCGGCAGTATTTGAAGTTGACATCTAACTGAAAGGCACACAAGGTAACGAATCAGAGGAAGAGTTGACAGAGCGAGTCCTAACTCTTGCAAGAACAGCAGAGAAAGAGTGGCTACTTAAGAGCAAGAGAGAGAGAGAGAGAGAGAGAGAGAGAGAGAGAGAGAGAGAGAGAGAGAGAAGGTGGTGGTGTAGTGTGTGTGTGTGTGTATGCCACTTTTACTGGGACAGTTTTATAGAATCAGGTTACAGAGGGAACAAACTAGACACAAGTATAGACAAAATGAGCCAGAGAGTAAGAAAGATTCAGAGATTAGAATATTGCCAAAGTTAGTATAAGGCCACGCAGAACAATTCAGTCAGAAGCCAAGAAGAGCTGGATTGAATCAGTCAGTTTGGAAGATAAGATAGTATGGAGGCAAGAAGTTTTCAGGCTTAGGACTAAGGATAGTTAGAACAGAGAAGGAAATGCTCTGGGCTGGGCCAAGTCATGTATTCACATCACTTGGGTATGGCTCTCATCACTTCATCAAAGGAAATAAAAGTGACATTTACATTTCCTGTCCTCCTCTCACCTTTATTTCCCCTGAGACAGACTTTCGTATATCCCAGATTAGTCTTGAACTCACTATCTATCTGAAACTGCTTTTGATTGCCAAATCCTCATGGGTCTACCTTTTAAGTGGTAGGATAACATGTGGGGGGCACTCTACCAACTGAGTTATAGCCCCAGCTCCACCCTTTCTTTGCACAGTCAACCTAGGCACAGAGAAGTCTGAGGTAATGTCTATGTCCTTGGTGAAGAATGTTTACTCAGAACAGGATGGTGACAGTAATGCCAACTTCCCTGCCCAGGCTGCTTGAGTTCAGTGTATCTGATAGCCATTCACCCACCTTATCTTTATGGGAGAGATTAAAGGAATATTTACTCTGATGTTCATTTAGCTCTTATTTCATCAGGTTATACACTTTGTAAACAGAGAGGGAACTTCCAAGTGACTTTCCTGTCCCTGTTTCCCATGAGCTGAGGCTTTTAATGTCTGCATCCAGGACAGAGAGTCTAGAGGGCAGCTGTGACAGGATTTTCAGTTGACTGCTCATGGTGGCGACCGTAAGAAGACAATCTCCTCCAGTTTCTGCAGATGTTCTGCAGGCTCCCATGGAAATCTTTCATGACATTGTAAGGATCTATAATCATCTGTAAATGCCAGCGAACCTTCTGCTTTGACATCTTGGCAACAGATGATGAGGCGCAGTTTCAGTGGCTTTTGTTCCTATGCTATGGGGAGGAACAGTGTGGATGTGGCTAGAACAGCAGCTACCTTTGGGCCCAATCTGCTCAGAGGAAGGAAATAAGACAGTGAATTGTCTGCAGAGAGAGCTTAAAACAGCAACAGATGTGACCAAGGGTCAGTTGGCCTCATGATAATGGCAGATTTGCAGTTCTAATAAGCCTGAGCATCAGAGGCATCCCTGCCTAGGAAACCAGGTTTGAGGCTTCTATCTCCAGTCACCACAAATGAGCCTGTTCCCCAAATCAGCTACATCTTCACCATGCTTGCTTGCTTTCTCTCTCTCTCTCTCTCTCTCTCTCTCTCTCTCTCTCTCTCTCTCTCTTGTTCTTTCTTTCTGTCTGTCTGTCTTCCTTCCTTCCTTCCTTCCTTCCTTCCTTCCTTCCTTTCTTTCTTTCCAGCAACACACACACACACACATATACACCATTCACATTTATGTGACATTGTGAGGCTATGCCCCTCTGTAGGGTATAGCCAATAAGGTTTAGTAACTGGGCATCTTCATTTTTACCCAAGAACAAACCCTCCTACCATACTAGGTCAAGTTTAGGGTGCATCTTGCAAGCCCTAGCAGATGCCCATTTCACAGCTAGTATTTGAACACCACTGCCTCTGGCATGTCCCTTCACAGTCTCCTGCTACTTCTGCCTGGGAGACAGCCACTTCCAAAGACCGCCTGTCCATTTCACACATGAATTTTCATTGCCTCTTGTTCCCTAAACCATCCATGTCCAAACCATCTACAGCCTGTGAGCTAAATGGTTCTAGGGACATTTCTGCCTGATCCCTGGGCAGCAGTTTGCCCCCTGTTCTATTCTAATGACTTCCCCTTAGCCACTCCAAATTCTCATCGATTAAGCAATAGTGCCCTGGTATACACCAGACTTCTCCACAATGTATAATATACTTGTATGACACTTCCCATGCGAGAATGGAGAAATGGAGGTACAAACTGGCCATATAATATGTAATTATGGCTCTGCTTGTCTGGAGCCAGAAAATCTCCTGTACCTTGTAAATTTCAGGACCTCCCATGTTGCACTACAAACTGAACTGTTTACCTCACTTTTTTCTTCCCCTCCTTTTCATTCTCTTCCCCTCTCTCTCCTTCCCTTTAAAGATGATCTTATCCTATACCTCATTATTAGCCCAGGTTGGCCTCCAACTCATGAAGATTCCCCCTGCTGTAGGCTTCTGAATGCTTGGACTATAGGCAAAACCATGTGCCCTACTTGCAATGCTGGATTTTTAATTAATGTCCAAATTTCAGAATGGAAGACGTGATTAGGAAATTGATGTGCCTTCAGGCATTGACTCCTCCCCCAACCCCATGCACAATCCTGTATTCGACCTTCCCTGGCTCGTTCACAACCCAACACTGGCCTCCCTTTGACTTTTTTCTTCTAAGATCTCTTCCTCTCTTTGTTCTGACACAAACTCCTTTCAGTCAAGAGATTCATTCTTCTTGCTGGGAAAAAAAGCCACCAGGGAAGATTGTATTTAAAGACAGACAAGCTGGGTTTCCTATTAAATAAAGCTGTCTGAATTCATCTTTGGGAAAGGCATTTCTTTCTAACCAGGGAGAAACACCGTTTTTATAGTTCCCACATAAGATCAGAAAAAGGAAAGAAGTCCATTTGTTTCCTTCTACAAGTTCACAGGCAAAAACAATGCCTCCCCCAAGCCCCTGTCAAAAGCTCATAATACCAGTTCAAAGGTATCCACAAGCCCTTAGGAGTCACATATATACATCCACCATCTCCCACGACAGCTACTCTAAAAGGAAGCATAGGCCTGAGCAGAGTACTGCCTATATGGTAGCCATCAGAGGACACAGGAGAAAGTATGATTTAAGTTCTGCTTCAGAGAGCACAACCTGGGAGGTCTGCGAAGGTTTTGGAGTCACCAGAAGTCAGCTGCAAGCCCTAGTGTGCTTGTGCATGGTCATGAATGTCATGGTCAGGGTCTAGTGAACTTCAGGACCCAAGACCAAGAAGCATGTGGTCTCTCTCTGGGGCCCAGATCTCACCTTGCACCCATTGTCAAGACCAGCATGAACAAAGTCTCCAGCCCTGAAGGATGGTCTTTATAAACACTAAAGGGCACATCCCATAGAAGTCAGCATCTGCTGACTCCAAACTTCCCTGGGGTATGTTATCACAGGGCAGGGAAAAGCATGGCTGCCCTCACCAGAGCTCCACAACCAACAGGCACTGGAATCTTGTCTGTGAGTCTTAGGCAACATAATTTATAGCCTCAAGACCTTAAATCCCAAGTTCACAATAAATAAGCTAAAAGAATAAAGCATATACAGAACACACTTCCCTTCTTCCCTGGTTCCTATTCCAGAAAGTTCTCTACTTCCTCATCCATGGGAATGTGCCAAGACTCTGCACACACTGTTGCAGGTCTAAGCTGCTCCACCATGGCACACTGGGACCCTCAGCAACTGTGAGCCCAAAGCAATCCTTTTCCTCAGGTTGCTTCTGGGTGTTGTAACAATGTGTAGCTAATATAAGCTGTAGGCCAGTCTAAACTGATCTTACAGCTTAATCATCCTAATTATGGGGGCTCAACAGTTGGGTCTGTGGTTGAGGGCACTCGCTGCTCTTGCAGAGGAACTGGGTTCAGTTCCTAGCACTCACACGGTAACTCACAACTGTATGCAATTCCAGTTCTAGAGAATCTGGCTTCTGTGGGCGCCAGACCCATCCATTTATTTATTCTTGTTTACGTGCCTTGCAGGTATATACAGGCGAGTAAAACTTTGCAACACTCATATATAGGAACTAAGAATAAATAAATCTTTATATTCAAGAAGAGATATTTGATAGTAACAAAGTAGTCAATTAATTAGTTACAGAAAATAATTAACACAGCCATATAAGCACAGAGCATTGAAATACATGACACACAAAAAAATGTGATGGATCTGCTTAGGTCTTCAAAGTCCTCAGGTGCTCACATCCCACACATGGTAATTGACAGAACACTTAAGCACTACTTCAGGAGGATTGTAGGAAATTTACAAGGCACAATCAGTCATCCTGACTTGATTGGCACTTAGAGAACTTCCCCCTAACACGTTAACAGTATGCATTCTTTATGACAGGCATGGTGGTCCAGGTGGTAGTCCCAGCACTTGGGAGGCAAGGCAGGAGGATGAGGAGTTTAAAGTCATCCATGGTGACATAGCAAGCTCAATACCACCTTTGGATGCTCTTCCTGTTTGACTGTAGCCTGGTTTCCATCAGTTTCCTTTTACAAAAACCATTAAAACAAGGAAGAAAAAAATTAAGTCTTAAAGGGGTGTGTTATTTAATCATAAGATAATTACAGTAGACATATAAAAAACAAGATATTTAAGAAAGGTTTAAAAGCAGAAGAATAGGGATAGGTAAATCCATGATTAAAGCTAAACAACAGTTAAAGAACACATTAGAAGTCCGGGAGTTTGAGAAAGTACTGTTTGGGGAGAAACACGAAGATTTCAATGCTTATATTGAAAGGAAAGTAGTCAAAGTAACATACATGCCTCCTTTAAGAAGTCAGAAAAATGCAAATGAACCCCAGATAAGTTAAAAGAAGGAGGAGATGAGCAAGATGAGGAGGAGGAAGAGGAGGAGGAGAGAAGGGGGAAGAAGAAAATATGAGACAGGGAGGAGGGGAGAGAGGGAGGGTGGGATGGAGGGAGAGAAAAAGAACTGGCAAATGCGGCACAGAGTGTAGAACTTATTAGAATTTTTTGTTTGTTTGTTGGCTTTTTTGAGACAGGGTTTCTCTGTGTAGCCCTGGTTGTCCTAGAAATTGCTCTGTAAACAATGTTGGCCTCAAATTCACTGAGATCCATCTGCTTCTGCCTCCCAAGTGCTGAGATTAAAGGTGTATACCACCACCAACCAGCAGGAATTATTTATTTAAGTTTATGTATTTCTATTTTACATGCAAGTGTTTTTCTGGCATTATATGTGAGTGTCCTGTGGACGTGCCTGGTACCTGTGGAGGACATAAGAGGGTGATCCCCTGGGATTGGATTTACCCATGGTTGGAGCTACCACATGGGTGCTGAGACTCAAACCCCGGTCCTCTGGAAGAGCAGCCAGTGGTCTTAACTGTTGAGCCCTTCTCTCCGGTTTTGGTATCCCTTGTTCCAGGTCCAAGGTGCCCAGTACTCATACAGCAGTAGCTGCTTTCCACAGTCTGTATGCTTACACCTTCCCTTCCCTAATCTTTCCATTCTACCCATGTGTCTGTATTTAAACAACATTCCATCTGATAACTTTCATAGTCCCCATCAGAAGTGTTCAGTTCAGTTTATTCCCAACATGCTAAGTGCAACCCTGCAGCCCTGCACCTTCTTGTTTCTCTGTTACTGCACCATTTGTGCCAAATCAAATATTTTTGTATTTAGGATTTCCCTTTCAAATCTTTATAGGAATTCTATCATTTACTTTGTTCATTCAATAACTATACTGGACAGGCTCACCTCAATTCAGGGTTGTATTAATTCACATAAAATAAGACACTTACAAATTCCAATTAAATTTATAAAAATTTAGTTTCAAGCAGTTGCATATCCTCTTTTTTAAAAAAGATTTTACTTTACTTTAAATTCTGGGTACATGTGCCATACTGTGTGAGAGTGTGCAGCACAGTGAGTGCTGGCACCCATGGAGGCAGAAGAGAGGACCAGATTCCTGGAGCTGGAGTTACAGGGAGTTGAGCCATCTGACTTCGAGCCTCTGCAAGAGCAGAAAATTCTCCTCACTGCTGAGCCATCATCTCTTCGGCTTCTCCATGTAATTCTTATCATACATCTCAGGTCATATCTTAAAGCCAAAATTATAACTATATCTAAAGAACTAAAGGAGAACATGGCCATAATCAATGAACAGGGGAAGTGCTATACAAAATCAAAGCTAACATCTCACTACTTACACTATAAACTATTTTAAAAGGGAGGTTAAGTACATGAATACACAAATACACAATATTTTCTATTTATTTGTTTATTTATAATTACTTAAGACCTCAAGTTTATCTTGGACATGGTTTGAGTATTACTTTTCTTTTATGTGAAACTTTGTTCCATGTGTCCTATCCCACAGGTTGAATGGATCAAAATGTCAGTTTTCATTTATTTGAAAATACTATTTTATCTTAAAGAAAAATCTTTCTACCTGTTTTTATTTCCCTATTTTTCAGCTCTCTAAAAATTTCTCTAGCATTTTCTACTGAGAAGTCTCATTGCGACTGGAGCAGTGTTTCCTTGCATGTAATATTCTTTCTCAGACTACTTTGGAGGATTTCTTGTTATATTTGATTTTCGCTGATTTTTTTATTATGGGCATGGGGTCTAAAGTTAGTATTTTAGCTATTTTTTTCTTCTGTCTGTTTCAGACTCACCTAATATGTATCTTTCCCTACTTGAGTATGACCCTTCATAACCCATTGTAATTTTCCATTTCTTTTCTTTGTTGCTCTGCTGGGTCCTCTCTTGATCTGTTTTTCCTTTGGTCAGCATTTCTTCTGCAGTCCCCGGGCTATGACTAGGTCCATGCCCTGCATTTTTATTTAATATATACTAATTAATATGTTTTCAGTTACAAAATTTTCTTGAAAAAATTTCACCACATTTGTTTATTTGTTGTGAACGCCTGTTTGTGCTTGCATCCCTCAGCCTTTGTCTGTCAGTCAGAAGAAAATTTTGAGGAGTCGCTTCTTCCTCCCACCATGTGGGTCCTGGGGATTGAACTCAGGCAACCAGGCTTGACAGTAACCGGCTTTACCTGATTGAACATCTCATCGACACTCAAAGGCCAGGTGACTGCTGAGCCCTCAAATAGCCCCCATCGCAGCTCTATCACCCTGCTTTCTCCCCTGCTGAGCCAAAGAAACCTAATAATCACACATGCGAACTCCAATTTACAGCCCCAAGGAACCCAGTCTTCTGTGAACAGCAAAAAGAACATACTCGGCAGGAGTGTGGGGCAAGCCTTGGGAGAGCAGGGAGCATCCTGATTCTATGCTAGACAGACAAATGGTTCTTCCGACAGTTGGTTCAGACAGATCCACTTTGGGGAAAATTTACTTTTGAAAACTTAAAACAAGATGACTGAGGTTTTCTTAATATCTTCTGTTTTATTTCATTTTTTATTAGGCACACATATGACTGTGGTTTTTTTTTTTCCCCTTCGGAGCTGGGGACCGAACCCAGGGCCTTGCACTTTTGCACTTGCTAGGCAAGCGCTCTACCATTGAGCTAAATCCCCAACCCCATGAGTGTGGTTTTAATATATTTTCCATTCTTTCAGAGTTTCACCTTAATCATGTCTATCCTCTGCTCCTTTAACTCCTCCCAGATGCACTCTCGCCTCCCAGACCCCTCACCTAAGTCCTATTAATGCTGCCCACATGCTCAGGAGGGTGGAATCAACCACTGAAGTAGGGTCAATCTACTAGGTGCCATATTCCTATATAAAACTGACTCTCCCTGAGCAGCAATCCGCTGTCCTTAGTGAGGATTGGGGGTTCATGAGTCTCTGCTCCATGCTAGGAAACTGGCTGGCTTGATTTTGTGGAAGCCCCGTAAACCCTTGGTCAGTTAAAATGCAAGTGAAGGAAGTGAGGATGAGCTGGCCTCTTGTTGGCATGTGGAATCCTTTCCATCACAGCCTTCTGCCCTGAAGTTCACTGTACCTCATGGACTTTCTGAGCACATATATCAGACCCAGTTCACATCTAATGAATGGCAAGGTCAGACTCCCCACCTGTCATGCTCAAAATATAGCAACAGCAGGTAAGCAACTATCATTGTTCATCTCCTGGAGGACTCACCATTATAATAAACAGTTAGAGAGACTTGATGGAATAGAGCTATGCTGGTTATAAATGGATCAGGTCCTTGTTGTGCATCCTGGGTTATCCTTACAGTATGTACAGTAAGGAAGTCACCGGGAAAGAGATCAGCTAGTCATGTCCCAACATCATCATGTGCTCCAGAGTCAAGATGCTGCGGGGGACAGGAATTTGTCACATTCTGGTATTTAGTCCTCTGCCATCTTGCCTTGGCTGAGGAATAGACAGAAAGTGGAGATCTTAGTTGCCATTGTCCATTCTTGTTTAGGGCACCCTTGCCACAGCGGGACTCAGAGACAAGAGTTAGGCCAAGGCGCAGAAACTTAGCTACACACAGAAGGGAAATGCTAGAGGATAACTTGTGATCTTTTAAAGATCACAAGACAAACCTGTATGGAACTCTCAGGGCTTCCACACCACAGCACGCACATGTCTGAAGAGAAAATTCAGCCCAGTGGCTTTAGACAGGCATACCTCTAGTGGAGTGTCCTGGTTTTTCTGAAAAAAAAACCTCAGGGCTTTCATTCCAATTAGGAAATGGTATGCCTTCTAAGCTGGCCCTCACAAAATGACCTCAAGCTCTGCCTGAAGTGAAGGTAGTAAAGCACAAATTTGAAACCTTCCTGACCTGCTGGCAAACGTCAGGCTAGAACTTGTGTGATGGCTCACCAGGTGCCAAGATCCGAAAACTTGATTTGATCTCTGGGAGCCATATTGTAGAAGCATCACAGTGTGGCACACACACTTAAATAAACAACAAACAAATATAATTTTCCAAAGGGAAAACGTTTTGGCTAGACCTGATATTTCTATTCTGCAAACTGGTCTGACCTCACAGAGATATGCACCTCTTCCAGAAGGAGTGTGAGTTGCTTATGAGAAGAGTACAATTTTATGCTGCTTGAGTCAAAGAGATACTCCTGTAAGTTGGTCTGTGGTTAGTGTCCAGCACAGCCCTGCAGAGGAATTGGGTGACTGTTCCAGTCTCAGCCCTGCTCCTTATAGCCCCATGGCAGTGTGGCCCTCGATTTGGTCTGCCACTGTGCCACAGCAGTGAGTATGGCATTTCCTCATCAGATTGTCGCAAGACCTAAGTCCCTCTGGCTGGACTAGAGATAAGGCTTGGCCCATTCACCAGTGATTGGATTATCAACTCAGTGAGTGCCCTATTTCCTCTTACAGGAGAGAAGCATTGCAGCCCTTCTGAATTATGAAGGCTTCACAGCAAAGCTGTTTCTTTAGTATGTGTCAATATAACTTGAGAATCCTGAGTTCAGGCCTCAGGAAAAGTGTACATCTTCATATTTGATAAGAAAATTATATTCTTTGTCGGAGCTGTCAAATGAGTCTTGAACATGGTAACAGAGCAATGAAAATGCTATTTATAACCCTAAATATCAAACTGTTCCCCAAAGTGACAAGATCAATACTGCAGCTCAGAGCCTCGCCCTCATTGGGAGACAATGCTATTAAAAACATCAGATAGCACATTTCTCAGGGAAGGGGAAGATGCTTCAGACATCTGCAAAGAATCTCTCGTGGGATCCAAAACTTTCCTTCCAATGAGGTAAAGTCAGTGTTAAGTGTTCTAGAGCTTCTCAGGAAATTCAGAATCCTCTTCTGCTAGTCTATTGCCTGACACCATGCTTCTGGATACCCTGTGGACCTACAGACTGGGCTGTCTTAGATGAGACGCTCCCATACCCCCTACCCCCCTCCCAACTGAGTGAAGAACAAGGTACTGTTTCCATACTTTACAATGATTTTTATGGAGACGGAGTGCCTGAACATTCAGGAGAATAACAGATTCTAGAATGATTGACTGGGCTAGGATGACATTGATGTCATCTTCAGGAGAGAAGAAGCAGGGAGAGAAGGGGAGGGGGAGGGAGAAGACTGAGAGGAGAGTAGAAAAGAGAAGAGGAAGAAGGGGAGGAAAAGAAAAAGAAGAGAAAGTGGGAAGAGAGGAGTTTGATGACAAGGATGTTGGGATTGAGGGGCTCAGTCCAGAACATGGCGGGAGGCTGGGCAATAAATGGGGTGAGTTCAGGTGAGCAGGCACTGGGCTGGGCTGTGTCCATTAACACAGTCTGGTGGACCCCATGGGTGCCTTGAGTCCTTTTAATTCCACACTGGGAGGAATTAGTGCTTTGGGTTAAAATGTACTGTATTTCAGAGTCTGTTCTTCTGTCAGCTGAGACTGGCGGTAAGGTCACCACTCACTCACCCGCCACTTTCCTTGTGCTGACTCACACCACCATGCTTGCTAGACACCAAGAAAGCCCTCTAGGCGTCCTGAAAACTCCTGAGGCCTGGAGTCAGAGCCAACCACTCGTAGGGCAGGCTTACAGGTGGCAGACAGAAAACTCTTGAACCCTGACCTCCGCACACCATGTGAAAAGGCTGTCACCAGACTTGGATTTGATCAAGCTTTATGCTGATACCCAGTCCCTCAACTGTGATATTTTAAATTATCTTTTGTCATTTTAAACTCGCAGAGCTCACAGGTGCTGTTTGGAAGAAGAGGGACTTAGGCGAGGACTCAGGCTGGGGCAAACTATCCAACAGGGGCACCCAAACTTGGCTGGGTGCTGCAAACTCTGCAGCCATATGCATTACACTCTTTCTTATTTTCCCAGTAGACTGACCACCTATTATGCCACAAGGCTTTTTGTGATTGCAAGAAAATGGCAAATAGGAACCCAGGAATCCTTGAGGTGGACCTGATATAATCCCCCACAATGTAGTTGTCATGGCAGCACATATCCACTCTCTATGTTTATGGCTGGGACAGAACTGATAAGTGACATTTCACTCAGCACAGAAAGTTATGAATTCAGCAATGGGGAGGGGACAGTCCAAGATGCAGAGGAGTGTGTGGGCAGGTGGGCAGTCTGTCTGGAAATGCTTCTCTGAGTGTGGACTAACTTGACAATAAAGAGGAAACTATTCTTATTCATACTGTAGAGATAGGATGCTCCTTGAAGACAGCAGGCCAGAAAGGATCCATCGAATGGGTCCACTTGTGTAATGCCCAGGAGTCACCAAATCTATAGAGGCAGACGGGTAATGGTCAGCTTCTGGGACAGGAGTAGGAGAGTGACTGCTTACTGGCCCAGCATCTGTCTTGTGTTAAGTATTAGAACTGATTGTGGTGATGGTTGAAGCACCATGTCAGCCTACTTTTAAACACTGAATTGAATACTTCAGATGTCTGAGTTGATTTGCATACAAATCAAATCAATTCCCAGGATATCAGAAGCCCAATGTGCAGGACCACCAGTGGGTGACCTTGGGAAGTCTTGGGAAACTGATCCCGAAGCTCGTTAGGGGAAGGTCACACTGTCTTTCTGTGGATCGATGTGAGGCCAGCTCACCCTACATGATCTGCCCGAGGCCCAGGGAGACAGGACTACAGCCTAGGCATGTCTGAATTACCCAGAGTCTTAGCCATCAAGACTCTGGGAAGCTCAGACTTTGTACTCCTCACACAGGAAATAGATTAAAAATTAGAAACCCTAGGTGATGTGTAATCCCATATTACTGGCATCTCTAGGCTTAGATCAGTCATTTTGCTCTATTCTGGCCTCTATAATAACTCTATTTCCTGTCTCTTATATCTTTCTCACCTAGTAAGTGACAAGAATGACCCTGATCCCCCTGTGTCTTTCCAACAGGGTGGATAGTTCTCCAGGCAACTGTCTGTAGCCAAGTAAAAAATGGGGGTAGAGGATAGGATGTGAATCCAGGGTCTGTCCAGGTAAGCGATTACAGACAAAGCCTCCCAACTAAAAGTGTGGCTCAGGACCCAGAAATATATGCCTGGAGCCAATGCACTGAGAACCATCTGGGCCTCATGATCCAGGAGGAGATATGCAGTTTTTGGAACAAATGTCTAGGAAGCTAAAAATAGAGATATGCTAAAGGTCACTGAGTATACCTAGATCTTTCTGTGGAACTCTTACCCTAGAGGCACAGCATCCCATTGTCATGGAAACAGGAATACTCCCTCGATTCCCAACATCAAATGCCACACACAGGTTGTCATCCCAGACTGTTGGCAAAGCCACAGGGCTACACCACTAAACAGGCTGGCTCCCCACCTGTCACCTTCTTTCTGCTGCTGTCTATGCTGAAGTCTGTCATGAAAGGTACCGTGGACATGGAAGTCTCTTTGACTTCTAGTTGGGCACCCCACATACTCTGTCACCCCACTGGACTGACTGGACTGAAGGGCTGAATGCACAGTGAAGGGTTGAGAAACACGATTCCATTCTTTTTTCTTTCTTCCTAGCTCAACCTGACATACCCTGAAAAACCACCTTCGTTCTACCATGAAACATGACCTACCGCTTTCCTTTCTCTATGTATTCCTGGTCACAATGCCTGCTGCATAGGAGAGGTTCTGCTTTAATTGCTGGGCCCTTCTCTAACTATGGTTCTTCTCTATGGTTTCCTCAGAGGATGACCTTAGCAGGAATTTCTCCTCATAGTCCAGAAAGCAGAAGTCTGAGTTTAAGGTGATGTTAGGCCTGGTTCCTTCTGAGACAATGGAGGCCTCTTCCTGCTGTTGGCAGTCAGTGAAGGTTGTCTGCAGCTCCTTGGCTTATAGAAGATGCACCATCAAACCCCAGCTTCCTAAAGTGTGTACGGCTATCCCAGTTGTGATATAACTACGACGAGATTCATGAAAAATTGGGCAACACAGAAAAGTTTCTGCTTAATAAACAAAAAATTAGTTCAAAGTCAAGCGTGCAGTGACCCTGGGGGTGTTTCTGGAAGCATTTATCTGTGCCACAGACATGACATCACTCCAGCCTTGATTCTGAACCCATGACATGCACCTGAGCTGTGTACACCATCTCTCCAGGAGATGCCTGAAACACTGACCTTGGGTTGAAGAGACTGTTGCAGGGCTTTCAGTGCCTGCACATGGCTTTCCACTCTTCTAGAAGTGAGGGTTCACTTCCAGAAAGCGACAACTTTCAGCCACCGTCTCCCTCAGTATGTGGCCCCAGACTCACATTTAATTATCTTGTGGTATTGTAAAGATTGCTGTGTCATTTGCTGAGTTGAGTTTCATACACAAACACTAAACGAATTTTTGGCGTGGGATTAGGATACACTTTCCCACCATTTCTAAAATAGTCCCAAACTTATCTCTGCCATTTTGTACCTTGTATTTATTCAAAGCAGTGTTTTGAGCATTAATGATTATACAATCAAACTATCGATTAACTCTAGAAAGTGTTGAAGATGCCCTGTGTCTTGAAGCATCAAGCTTTTAGCCAGGATGTAATTTTCTTTGTAAAAAGAAGCACATCTCATTAGTATGTGTGTTGGGTCAACAGACACTTGAGTGTGTCTATGAGGGTGTTTCCAGGGAGACTCAGCTGAGAAAGAATAGCTACCCTGAAGATGGGCATCACCATCCCCTGGGTTGGAGAATAGAAGTAAATAAAGAAAAGAAAGTGAATGGTAGTTAAGGATGCATCCTTCTGCTTCCTAAGGATGCAATGTGAGCAGCTGCCTCACACCCCTGCCTTCTTGCCTTTCCCACCAGGTGGACTGTATCTTTGAATTATGAGCCATAATAAACTCTCTTTCACTTAGTTGTTTTTGTCACAGCACCCAGAAAATTATCTAGTATAGCACACAAAATTAAAAATTATATGTATTCTAAAGAATGTTTTAAAGTGAATTCATTTAGGATTCCTTTTCATTTGCATACATATTTCACATACTTACATTGGGGCCATGTTAAAATCGCTCTGTTAAAGTTGGAGTACGGAAATCAGAGAGAAAGTTATGGAGCCCGCCTCCATTTGCACATAGTGATGCCATGCTTTGTCTAGCTGAGTCCGCATGATTCTTTCTTTGTGTCAGAACAGATGTCATATGGACTGGGGTCCATACTGTACAAGAACTATGTGAACTGAGCAGGTGACATCTCTAAGGCAGGCCAGGATTCTCTGTGTGAACTGTGGGTGAACACAGCCATGCTTATAGCAGACAGGCCCTCGCTTATTTGACTAGACATAAACTGTAGACTGCTGTGTGCTGCTCCTACAGGCTGTGGCTGTGAGGATGCTATATTATCATGGGATGAGCAAGGCAAGGGATGCTTCCAAAACTACCTCCCTCCCATCTAACCACTACTTCTACTCCCGAGATCAGCAGAGGTGCCACTCTCTCTGTTCTAGATCTTTCTCAAAGAATGCATCCCAGCTCTTCCTGGGTGCTCCATTTTCCAGCTGGCAGACCTCTCTCTCTAGATTCCCTCTCACACCAGTTTCCTTCTCAGTGAGATAATTTTAGCCACATTTCCCCTTCAAAACACAGTGGCTGGCAGTGGCTTATTTTTATCGCCAGCAACAAAGTTGGTGATCTGTCACATAAATAGTGAGAGGAACTTGAGAGTCTCCTCAAGATGTCAGCACTTTGGGCTCCTGGCTTCTCTGCTGCTCCCCATCATTTATTTCCATCTGCAGTCCTTATGCATTGTGTTTCATTGAGCTCAGATGTGTTGGTCTGGCTGCTGCCTGTCTTCCCTGTGCTTGGCAGCATCGAGATACCAACGGAGGAGAGACAGTTGCCTAATGTGAGCCCTGCAGGTGTGATGTGTGAAGGCTGTTAAAAGCCTGGACAAAAGAACACACATGCATGCATACATGCACAGACATGTACACACACTAAATCTCCATCCTGCCTCAGTAAGTGAATGTGTGTGTGTGTGTGTGTGTGTGAGTGTAGGTCAGAGGATATCATCAACTGCTTGTTCCTGCCTCTGAGTCTCTTTTGTTAGTCACTGCTGTGGATATCATCCTTGCTGGCTCTCAAGCACCAAGAGATCCTCCTGTCTCCATCTCCACCCTTTGTATCTCACCTCTGCCTCCCATGGCACCATTGTGTTCTATCTGCCTATGGTTCAACTTTAGCCCTGATTTCTGCCACTGCATCCAAAGTACAACATCACAACCTAAATGGATCTTGAGTCACCTGCTGGGTGGGAATGGGGGTCCTATCACATGACCACCAGGCAGTTTCATATGTGTACATTTCAAAATCATCAGAGTACACGAACTAGTTAGTTGTGCCAATCCCCCAGTTGTACCCTGGCAAAAGATCATAGAGAGGGTGATACTGATATAAAAATGTCTGGTGTGTGTCATTAGTCTTTCAAAGAGCATGAACCATACTCAGAATGAGCCTACTGTCTGTACTTCCTTCCCCATCACTAGTTTCTCTGCCTCTGAAAGGACTCAGTGCTGGGGCTTCCCTCTGACCTCAGCTCCATGTCTCCATGCGTGTTGACTGGCTCTGTGTCCTGCATCATTGGGTGACTGGCCATTGAACTTATCCTGCCATGAGGCCTTGTCTTGACCATCTGCTGTCAGCACAACCCTTATGCCCAGCTCTGCAGTGCTGCGTATCTGCCCGATTTCAGCACTACTAGCTCTGACTTCTTGGGTAGGATTCCTGCTGCTTTGTGGTAGAACGACTTTTTGTATTCCTGTCCCTGGATACATACTGCTGAGAAGTCCTATTTTTGCTGTTTCACTGAGGGGTTCCAGCCAAAGTGTCCTGCTGCAGAACACTGTGATTCTAGCATTTCAAGCTGAAGCCCTTCAAGGAGCACAGCTCCCCTTAGGCACATGTAGGACATGTTCCCGTACAGTGCTAAGAGCCCTGAATTCTCACACTTGACAGGTGTCCTTTGCTATTGCTCAGCATCCTTTACTGTGTCTTGGACCACAAGGGAAGGAGACACAGCCTAGGTTATGGTGGTCGTCTCCCCTCAAGTGATGTTGCTAAGCTCTGGAATGCTGCCCAGCTGCCAGATTTGAGCACTACTGGATCTGGCTTCTTGGGTAGTGTTCATGCTACTTTCTGGTAGAACTCTATTCTGGATGCTGCTCATGTGTGACTTGTGTTAAACTTCAGACACTACCCACAATCTTGTGAAGGGAAGATTATATCAGGAACCCAGGGTCCCATCATTCTTCAGGTTAAAGCAAAATAGAAAATAATGGAAGAGCTGGATAGACAAGAAGAATCTGTGATGAGATCCATAGTCTGGATCATAAGATGCCTTACAAAGGTCAAAACGGAGAAAATGCCAAGAGGCTACACTCTGAACAGAATGGGGATCATAATGTATTTTCCTTCATGGTAATGTGGAAGTGCATTTAAACACACACGGATATAGTGTGAAATCTGTTGCATGGTTACCACCTTTGTTTAGTCTTTCTGTTCATGGGGGTGGGACTCACATGCTCAACCCCTAGCTGAGGAGATTTTGGCAATTGATGACTGCTAAGAGAGGAGAACCTCTTCTCTTCAGGTATATGGCTGCTGATGGGTTTCAGTGAATGACTATATGCCCATGTGTATATGGGAAGCCCTAAAAAACTAAATAGGGGTTAGCAAGGTGGCTTATTAATTAAGAACACTGGCTGTTCTTTCAGATGACCTGGGTTTAATTCTCAACACACACATATGCATATTTATATATGTACATATGTATGTATGTATATAGACATATACTCACAGTGACATATCTATAACATTAGTTCCAGGGGATGAGACACCTCTTCTGACCTATCCATGGGCACTGAATACATGTGGATCAGATATAGATGTAAGCAATACACTTATAAACATAAAATACAAAATGAAAAAAATATAAAAGAAAATCATGAAAGTGGGAGGAAGATGTGATGAGGGGTTTCCTAGGGGGAGCTGGAGGGACTGTGCGAGAGGTGGATGTGACTGAGACATGCTATATACTCATAGGAAATGAAAAGGAATAAATAAAACAAAACTAAGGAAACAAAAACAATGGGTTGTTTGGAGCAAGTTCTTGAGAATTATTTTTATTCCTCCTTTTTAATCAAGTATAGATCTTTTCATGGATAGTAAATACACTGTAAATGATTAAATTAATTAGACAACAGTATCACCTAATTAAGGTGCCAAGGAAAGACCCAGAGGAAAGACCAGATGACTGGCCAGGCTATCCCAGCAGGCAGGGTTTCCCACTCTAGTGTTTGGAGTCTCCTTTTTGGTATCTTCCATTGGCACAGAAATCACCCCTGATCATCCACAAATAAAAAGTGTCAAAGTCAGCCTGAAGTGCACTCTGGGAATTACTGGGCTCCAAAAACCAATTTGAGAATTATTGATTGGAAGACCCCATTGGATTATTAGTTCTATTAGGCTCAGACTGCAGAGTTTGTAACGATAGCTTTTAAATCTTCTGGTCCTAGCAGGGTAAGGAAAAGAAATCCCTCAGGGTAATTCTGGATGGGAGACAGCTCATCACTATTGATTCTGCATCCACTTACTTTTCTCTTGAAATTTCCAAGCAGGTTAAATAAATTGCAACTGTGGGGAAAAAAGAGAGCCAAGATCTAGGGTCAAAAGTAGCCCAGAGAGCCCTGGACTGCCCAGCTTTGCCTGGTGATCTACGAGGTGAATAGAGAGTACCTGCTCACAATTCATAAGGCCACTGTCTCATTGGGCTCACCTTATCTGTCTTAGATCTCCTGTGGTGATAGTCTAGCATAGTCCAGAGGGTACAGAGTGACCAAGGGATGAAGAGTGGGCAAGTGGATGGGAAGAGGAACCTTAGGTAAGAGAGACCAAGAACAGGATGAGGGGATAAGTAATATTAGATAGACCTAAGGGACAAGAAGAGAAGTTGCCAAATGAGAGGAAGGGCCAAAGATGGGAAGGAGAGCTGAGGGACAGGAACGGGAGCTGAAGGTTAGGAAGAGGGTTTGAATTTGGAGGCTGGATAGTAGGGAAGGACTCACTTAGAGTCCTCTGCTAGAATGTTTTAACTTGTCTTACACCTGGCATGGTGCTAAGAACAGGTAACCCATATTCTTCCCTCCTAATAACACATTTCAAAACAGAGGGAAGAAGCCCATACTGCACAGCAGGCACAGTAGGGCTTAAAACCAATGCTTGAACAGCAGCTCCTCTTCCCCTGTCTCAGTCCAGCCAGCCACCATTCTACCTGCTTCTCTGAGGGAGACCAGTTCACCACTTAAATTGGGTAGAGATCTGCAGCACTTACCTCTGGGTCTGACCCACCGAACTCCACATAACGTTCCCAGTTCATTCATCCCAGAGCACAAGGAAGGGTTTCCCTTCTTTGTAAAGTTGAATAGTACTCTTTTATTTTCATGGATTTATCCATCCATCCATCCATCCATCCATCCATCCATCCATCCATCCATCCATTCATCCATCCATGTATCCAGGCATCCATCCATCCATCCATCCATCCATCCATCCATCCATCCATCCATCCACTCATTCACCCATCCATTCATCTATTGAGGTTATTTGGAGCATCAGCATATCTTGGCTACTGGGAGTGGTGGGACAGTGTGAATGAATGAATGAATGAATGAATGAATGAATGAATGAGTACAGAGCATAGCCTGTCTCTGAAGTTCAGATCCATTGCCTCTGACAGACACAGACCCAGAAGTGGGACAGCTGGACCATATGCTAGTTCCAGCTTCAGTTTTGCAAAGAAATGATACACAAAGCAAAGATATGGGAGGGTATCTGTGGTATGAGTGGGTACATGCGTGCGTACATGCGTGTGTGCGTGTGTGAGTGTGTGCAGGTATTTTCCAAATTGGCTGTCCTAACTCATTTTGCCTGACAAGAGTGTACAGGGTTCCTTTTCTCCATATCCTTAACAAGTGTTATCTTCCTAAGTTCCATAGTAAAATCCATCACTCCATCTACATTTTCTATGAGGTGTCAGGGATGGAACTCAGAGCTCCTTGCTACTATCCAGCCGCAAGGCAGACTTCACCTCTCTGTATGCTAGCTCCTCTGAAGAGAAACCCTTTGCTTAACATTTATAAATGATTCTCCAGAAACTGTGTATTTTCTAATGTATTTTTATTTTTTTTTCAAAAATCAAGGGATGACAACTGTAAGGGCAATTTATCACTCATGATTACTTGCTCTGAAATCAAGATGCTTTCAAAAGACTCCCAACTAAGGGCCAGTTGTCTGCTGTATACACCTCCCCCTTCACTGTAGGGAACTGCTGGCACTCGTTGGCGCCACATAGTCAAGCAGCCTTGTTTAGTCTTGCTTAATTTGGGGGTAGTTTCAAAATCTAAGCCTGTATATTGGGCACACTGGTGGTTTCCATTTTGAAAATAGAGTGCTCAAACTGCTATAATCCAGTGAGGGATTTAGAGTTTTCACTCTCCAATCATTGCTTAATTTAGTGTATACAGCAAATTTAAAGAGACAGTTATGTCTTGGTTCGATGCTGTGTCTTGTGGAAAATAAAGTATTGCGTTTGGTTTGGGGAACGCGCAGACGTATTCAAATGCACAGAGGGTTGTCTGTCCCCACAGGATGAGCTCTGTGACCACTCAAAGTACAAGATGGATCTATTGCCTGCACCTTGCCTCTTCTCAAGCTGGTGTCTAAGAGTCACATTGTCATTTTGACTCCACATCATGGTGTCTTTTAACCTGGTACCTCTCTCCTACCCACTCTGTCATGGTCCAGGCAGTTCTGATCCAGATGGCCTTTTCCCACCCTTGCTACAGTATTTCCAGCTCACAGATCACTCCTGTCCCCTCCTGAGCCGTGGTGGCCTCTGTGCTGTGCTGCTCAGGTGCACCCTCAAGCACTTTCCATGTAATCTTTACTCCGGGGGACAAGGGATATTTCCTCTGTGTCTTCATGACATTTTGACCATGCCTTGGCCTTCCCACATCTGCTCAGAGGATGATGCCATAGTTCTGTGTCTGGTCTTGATTATACCTTTATGAATAAAAGAAGCCTTGTTGCAATGGTGAGCTTGGGGCTAGCAATGTATCCTGAAACCAGAAGACACTCTGCATGTGCAAATATGTCTTCTGGCTGTAGGAAACATGGCTGCCATTTCTGTGGCAATCTATTCTACTCCAGTACCTTTCATCTGAGTTCCTACAACCCAACTTTCAAGGATATTAAGTTGATTATCTAGTACCGGTATGAAGGTTTATTTAATCTTCATTGGGAATTTGACAGGCTCTGGAATCATCTTGGAGATTGTATGTGTTGAGAGGACTCCCTCTAGACTCTAGACTAAGTTCACTGAGGTGAGCAGACCCACCCTAACCCTGAGTGGCACTCTGGGATGGGCCCCTGCAGCTGAGCACCAGCCTCTCTGTCGATGGCTGCAATGTGAGCAGCTGCCTCATATTCTTGTCACTGTGCCTTCCCGCTCCAATGGACTGTATCCTCAAATTCAGATACAAAATAAACCCTTCCCTTGAGTTTATTAGGTATTTTGTTACAGCAACAAGAGTGTAGTTAATACAATGGGTTTTGGAAGGAGAATGGAGCTCTGGGTGATGGATAGAATAACTGCCTCTTGAAATCTTGATCCTTGAGGCCTGGTGTCACCTCTATTGCCAACCCAGCTATCAGAGACTCTTGGTCAAGATCATGTGTCTTGAACTTCATCCTGCCTTCACACCTATTAGCATAGATTCACTGAGAGGGGGGGGAAGCACCTTTGAGGCAGGCAAAGAGATGTAGGAAACTCTTCTTGCTGTGGAGAACGAACTGAAAGAGGAAACTTTGGTTTTACTTTCTGTCTCTCATTTCTTTGTCCCCCAACATTTAAGGTTAATTTGTGTTAAGCCCTGTGTTGGCTGGTAGAGTGAAGGACACATGGGTTGCCAGAATCTGAGTTGTGGTTTACAAGAGGGATTCAGATGGGGTTATTGGGAGGAAGGGTGGGACAAATCCAGTGTGTGTGTGTGTGTGTGTGTGTGTGTGTGTGTGTGTGTGTGTGTCTGTCTGTCTGTCTGTCTGTCTGTCTGTCTGTCTGAGCTATTGTGATGCTGTGGTGGGTTGTGGGAGTGTGGGACAGGTACAGCTGGGTGTTTAAGGCAGAGTGTAGAAGCCCCATACCACACTGTAGAGATTCACCTGCAAAAGACAGTTTTTGTCTCCATGGCCAGTGAATTGAGCAAAGACTCTTCCCAATAACTATTCTAGGGGAAATTAAATTAGATACTCAATTTCCCATTAATTAATATGCCTTTTAAATAATGCAAAAACGTTCTATTTAAAGTGGGGATGGTGTAATTGTGGCCATCATCCCTGAGAATGGCTTGGCCCCCTTCCAACATTGTTCAGCCACTGTATTTCCAGTTCAGTGGAGGTTAACAGCCATTTTCAGATGCCTCCATGGGGCCAGCATCCCTGGAACTCTGGAAGACCTGGAAGCCTCAGAGAGTAATGAAATCATTATCAGAACCATTTTAATAAAAATTCAATACTTGAACTACTTTATGATTTATTATATAAAAAAATTAAGCCACTGAGTCACAGGACTGGAAAGGTTATTGGAATGGCTGTGCTTGACACAGGTAAAAAAGGAAGGAATCAGGGCTGGCTGGGGAGCAGAGCCTGTGTCTACACCAAGATATGACTGCTTCCCAAAACCCATGTGGGAACTTACTCAGCTGTGAGATGATATTAAGAGATGAGGACTTTAAAACTTTTTGTGATTCTACAGAAGGGTTGGAGATCACCAACAGACCCCTTCTGTCCCCCCGCCTGATGCCATGTCTCCCCTGCCATGATAGACTCCACCCCTCTAGACCTGTGAGCCAATATAAAATACTTTCTCCTTTAAGTTGTTTTTGCCTGGGTATTGTGTCACAGCAATGAGCAACGACTTTCTAAGGACTCTATCTCTGATTATTATCACACTGGGTTTTAAATCCAAATCTGTGAAGTTAGAAGCAGAAGATGCAAATACTCACAAGAGTCTAGGGTTCTCAACACAACTTCCTGAAACTTGAGAGAGACCATGGGCAGAAATTTGGGAGTTGCAGGCCCTGGCCAGGCAAATTTCATGATGGAGTTTCAACCCTGTGTTCTAATTTAGCTTTAATGGTTACTTGATGCAATCTAGAATCACTTAAGGAAAAAACTTTTAGATGAACATCTCCTTTTTTCATATGCCATGACTGTAAGTGACTGCCTTGAATGCTCGCTAACTGATGTAGGAGTTCCAAACCCACTTTAGGCTGTTGTCCTGGGGTAATTAAGGAAGCTAGCTGAGCACATGGTTGAGCCAGCCAGAGAGTGAGCCAGTGAACCAGCCAGGAAGTGCTTCTTCATGCTTCCTGTTTCAGGTACTTGCTTGAGCTCCTGACCTGATGGCTTCTATCAACAATGGCCGGTGACCTAGCCAAATAAACCCTTTCCTCCCCACAAATGCTTGCTTTTAGTCAGTGGCTCTTTTTTTGTTTATCACAGCTATGAAAAGGAAACTAGATTAGCTTGTTTAGTGATTTAAGAATGACTGAGTCTGGGATACCTCATTTTGACAAGTGATTTCAATTTGTGGTACAGGGTGAAAGTCAATGATACAGAGACAAAGGTTTCTGTGACAGTTAATTTCCATTATCAACTTCAGTCAGCTTTAGCACTACTGAAGCTATTCTTAGCATGGCTGTGAAGGTGCTCCTAAAGAGGTTTAAACCTGAGGGAGAAAGAACTACTGTGGAGAAGGACTTCACTGTCCTGTGGGCTTGGGTCCCAGAAAGAATACAATGGCCGAAAGAGGAAAGTGGACTGAGAAGCATCACTCTTCTGTCTTGATGCTTCCTAACTGTAGACACAATGTGGTCAACTGCTTCATACTCCTGCACTTGTACTTTCCACCACATTTTTCACCATGGCGGACAGTATCCCCTCAAATTGTGAATCAAACTACCCTTTCTTCCTTAGCAAGACACCTTAGCTTTGCATTGCACTAAACACAGGATTTCAGCAAGGCCCTTAGCTCTTCCTCAGTCAAGCCTGTCGTACAACACTCCATAGAGGAATGCAGTTCAGAAAGTGAAGGTTAATGCTGTGAAGAATCTTCAGCACTCAACATTCCCTGTATTGGCCAATTTTAGAAAGTGTATACATGTGCACCTCCTCAATATGTGCCAAAATTCAAATTTCAGGGGCATTTATTGAATCTAATGAATCAAATCATTCATTCATTCATTTATTATTCATTCATTCATTCAATTATAATACTTGAAGGCTACAGAGAAGACTCAGAGGCTAAGTCATCTGCCATGTAATTTTGAAGACTCAAATTTTGAGTCTCCGAAGCCATATATGATTTTGAGTGGCCACAAGGACATATATTAGTTTTCTTTTCGTTGCAATACACTGACCAAAGGCAACTTGGGAAGGAAATGGTTATTTCATTTTACTGGCTACAGTTCATCATTGAAGGCAAGAACTCAAGAAAGAGGGAACCCAAGAACCATGAAGGAAAACTGTTTACTGGCCTGTTTTCCATGGATGCTGCACCTGCTTTCTTACAGACTCCAGCATCACCTGTCTAGGGTTGGTATCATTCCTGCATGACTTACCAGTCAGAATGCCCCATAGACTTGCCTACAGGCTGTTTGACTGGGGACAGTCCCTCAGATGAGGTTTCCTAACCTAGGTACACAGAGCTAGCCTGTATTTCTTGCCTTGAAAAGCAGGAACAGGGATTCCCAAGAGCAAGCTGGCAAGGGAGACTAGCTATATCAGTGAGCTCTGGATTTGAATGAGAGACCCTGACTCATTGAATAAGGTGGAAGAATGATGATGATTATCTCAATATTACATCAATTTAAGCCTCCACATGCGTACTCCCACATATTCAAACATGCCTATGTACACAAAAACATGCAACACACACACAAATTCACCACTTTCTTTTTTGATAATTCTTTAATTTTTATCTCATCTGCTGGAAATTAGAAATGGAACCATATATTTAAAGAAGATATACTTGCTTTTTTAGCCATGTTGTTTGATAGAAATGCGATTTATGATTCTGGACTGGAAGCAAGAAACTGCTATGTGCATGGGGGAACTTCCATACGAGCGGCGCCATGGCTTTTGAGCATGAATTATATACGTCCTGCGTAAACAGGAAGATGGGCACAATGATGAATCATTTCCTACCTCCTCTCAGTGCAAGACTGCAGACTGTATAATTTAAAGTTTACTTTACTGCCAGCCATCTGCATAGAATGTGATCTTACACCAGAGCCTATCGCATGCAGTGGGAAACAAATGCTATATTAAGGTCTCCTGTGACCCAGAGGAAACCCATGAATAATTCAGTTTCCCATGCATTAGGCCACCTAAAGGTGAGCAAGCACACAGCGTACTCTGTCCCAAGAAAAATGATGAATTGACAGAATAATCTGATTTAATATCAACATGAAATTTCAGTTACCTTGCAGGATACATCTGCCCTCTCACACTTCTGAAGGTAAAGTGTAAGTCTGGGCGATGTAGGGCAACAGTAATTAATGAAAGACCAAGGAGGCACACACAGGCTGGGAATGAGAAGCCAGGGCTCTGCTGAGCTCTTCTGCTGTCTTTGACAGGCAGATGGCTGTCTACCCCAGGAACCGGTTTGCCTTCTTCTCACCCTCGAACATGCTTACCCCAATTCTATCTCAGCATACTGAGTGTTGGTCTAACAGAAATTGCTCACTGGACAGATTGAGCCTAAAAATAAGATATTTACCCTCCCCTTCTATCTGGCTTCTTTTAAAAATATTAATTCAGGGTGCATACAGAAATAAGCTTCAGTGGGTCACAGGAGAGTGGGAGAGCGAGATGCATGAGTTTACTTGTGTCTGTGTGTACCTGGTCCATCATGCTTCATCCCTGAACAGACCACTGCTGAGTATTAAGGAATTGGGTCCATGCCTTTCCTAGTCCTCTGAGGTAATAGTGCTCTGCTTTAGCTTCTCTACCATGAGTGAGTGGAAGTGGTCACTGGCACCCTGGCAGGGGGCTGCATGGCTGAAGAAGAGCCAGAGTCTCCTGACCATTTGGGCACACAGCTTTCTCTGTAGCTGTCTTATTTGAGCCTGGCTCTCAATGAGAGAAACAGCCAGTGAATGGATGGAAAAAAACCAATATGTTGATAGCTCATATGTTTATGTTGTTTTAAATAAAAAGTGTAATTTGATAAGAATAGGGCTGTGATGATAGCATAGTCCATAAAGTGCTTGCCTTATGAGTATGAAGACTTGAGTCTGAGTTCCAGAAGCCATGTACAAATTGTCTTGTGGCACATGCTTACCATCTCTGTGGCTGGGGAGCAGAGACAGAGGAGTATCCTTGGGATTCACTGGCCAGCCAGCTTAGCCCAATGAGTTAGCCCCAGAGCAATGAGAGATTCTGTCTCATAAAATAAAGTGGATGGATTCTGAGGAATGACAACTGGTGTCAGTCTCTGGCCTCTATATGTATATTTACACATGAGTAGTTACAAACACATACATGCACATGTGCACACACATGCATATACACACATATGTGCACAATACACATGTGCTCAAACACACACAAACACACATGAGGAGAAAGAGAGAGAACAACAGAGAGAGAATAAAGCCTAACTATAAATAATTGGAATAATTATAATATTATGCCCTAGTGTTACTATATCATATACAGAGTGACATCTCAGAGATAGTATTTGCGGTTGAGCTTCTGTTCCCCACCCCCACCCCATCTCTGTTCATGGGTACAAATCTCTAATTACTAACCATTTCACAGACACAGCATTTTAAAGCCCCATGACCATTGGTGCTTCACAAGCTTAGAATGTGATAGATGAAACATCTCACACCACGCTCCTATGTAGGAGATGGTTTCACATGAGGCGATTGTTCCCCTTGTCATATGTTCACCTTGGTAACTCAGCCAACAGGCACCTAAGTATAGTGGTTTCTGATAGGGAACCTGAGTGTTAATTTTTAAAAATCCAGCTCCCTTAGAGAGAGGCTCTTGTGTAAAACCTGGAGAGTTTTGTCTCTCTCACTCATTGCTTTTCCACTAAAAAAGAACAGATCCCGAGAGAATGGAGGGAAGTTTTGTTTGATGCAAATTTGAGCTTCATGTTCAGCAAACTAAGTGGTCCTCTCCTGCCTCACTGGACGGGGAAGCCAGTGATCCTGAGACAGGTAAGGATACAGGCCAGGGTGCCTTTACAACACGCAAACTAGAGGTATGGTGATCTCATGTGAGTCTCTTCAGATTCATTATGCCTCCAAAGACTTTCAAAGAATACTGGGACATTGTTCATGGAAAATTCCTTTGAGTAGCAAGGATGTGAATTACATGAGGAAGATTGGTATCTCTTGCCATTATCAAGGCCAAGCCAATTTCTGCAGCCTTTCTAATCTTGATGACTGGCAGGAGGCCTCTACACCACTCTGTCCTGTGCCCTTCACCTTTATAATCATTCACATCTACCAAGCTTCCAAAGTGAATCTTGCTTCTCAGTGTCTACATGGTATTGATGTCTCCCTTCAAGTCTAAGCACCCAGGAAGGATAGACCCAATTAAACTGTTTCTGTACACCAAGTGTCCTAGGTTGGTTTTGTTGCTGTAATGAACACTCACCAGGTCCCCATGCACAGGGGTAGTACAACCTACAATGGGCTGGGACCTCCTACATCAATCATCAATCAAGAAAATGCTCTATAGGCAAGCATTCTTGGGATTCCTTCTTTCCAGATGAACATTAACTTGTGTTGAGATGATTTAAAAAGCAAAAACAAACAAAACACAGAAAACCTAACAAGACAGTGAAAGACTGGCCTGCTGAGACAGACCAGAGCCCTAGACACACACACCTTTGTCCCTGTCTTCGACGTATGATAAAGTTTATATAGTGTATTTAGTGTAGGAATGAAGCATCTGGAGTGGGCCCAGCAGGGTTTGAAATGTAGGTCCGGCTCTTTCCCACACATTGTTTGTTCACTCTCTCCCATCCTTTTTCTTGGTGGGAACCAGGGTGGGATAGTATTCACAGAACACTTCTCAGACGTCAGGGAAGCCATGGGTCTATGGATACTGTTTGGATTCCCACATCCAGAACACATTCCCCCTTCTGACACTCTGGTGTGAAATAGATGCTACCTTCATTCTTGGGTGGATACATTGAACGAGAATTTCCTGAGAGTCATGCATCTTTAAGTCCCACATTTTTTCACCTAAATACGTAATCAGAATGTGCTAAGGGTGCTGGAAGTCTCTGAGGACTCTGTCGTCATTTCAAGTCAATAGCAGTAGTGTTCTTTATCAGCTGTTCAGCTGCCGAGCTTTGAATGTCTCCAGTCACCTGTCTCAGGGGCTAACACACACTACTTATAAACTCAATCAATTGCCCGAGAAGGGAGAAGGCAGTCGCCATCAACACTCACTGTACAGCTCATTCTCCTCATGTTTCCATGGGAGGGAAGAACAGGCTTCTGACTGAAGTAATAATTCTTTGGCTGGAAAACTGCTGTCCTCCCAAGGAGCCTCTACCCCTCCCTGTGCCTCTACCCTCTCACCTTTTACTAATGGTCATGATGTTAGACTCTTTGGACTGGGGGCAAGGACACAATGACATATATATTACACACACACACTCACACACACACACACACACACTCACACACTAGTGTTTCTGTGGAGTCTAAAAACATTCTATAGTTCGCACAGCTGTAGAAATGGACGCAATGTCATATTTCAACTCTTGTCAGCTGTTTTTTTTTCTGGGGCGGGTGGGCTGGAAACATGCTTCTCTGTTGTCTATCCCCATAAACAGAAGGTAGGAGGAGTTTGAGAGAGGTTGAAGGTCAGCCACATCATATTTGTCACCACCATGATGTATCCTGACCTCTCACCAGGTTCTGTCTTCTCTCCTGGAGGTGTGCAGAGTGCTCTATACAGGCGTCAGCCTGGTCCCTCACATATGACCTGCTTTCAAGCTTTGCTCCATGTAAGCTTGGTAGCGTGATTTCTTGAGTCTCCTGGGGGGTCTCAGGCTGAGCTAGATCCTGGACATTAGTTCAAGAAGAGCTTCTGCCAGAGTGTGACTACATGCTCTTGGCTATTCGACTTCTACCTCTGTGCTTTCTTGGATTGGTATCTTTGTCAGAGAACATGGCATCTTGCATAAGAGCAACTATCACAAGTCCTCTGTCAGTTGAACAAGATTTTCAAGACAAAGATTTTTTTTCTTACCCACGTATGACTATATAGTAGGACCTCAGTGATTAATAGTTTCCATGAGGGAGTAAATAGAATATTTGCTCTTATTCTGGCCATGGAATAGATGCTCAGAAAATATGTTTTGTTTATCAACATTCCAGATCTCCTATGGCTCCTTGCTGTCCAGGGCTTGCACCAGTGGCGTCATCTCTGAGTTTGGGAAGAAGGGCTTCCAAGGCCTGCAGCCACCTGGTCACTTTAACAGTGCTTTGACAACAGAGGCCGACCTGGGCAAGTTACCATTCTCACAACAATCATTTCAAGCAAATGGAGCTCCCTGGTTGGTGCATCCTGCAGCCTCATTTTCTTTCCATTGTTCCCCTCAGAGCTCCTGGAGGCCGGACATCTTTATTTTCCCAGGGAATAAAGCAGCCATATAGGCAATGTATCTGACATTTCTATAGAGATGTAAGAAGTAGAAAAACGTATGAAGAATGAAAATGCCAAGGAAATGGCCCTAAAATTGGAAAATTGCTGTCTTCTAGAGCGTGCGGCTGTGAGACTACAGTTAGGCTCATTGCAGCTCTCTTCAGCTGAAGTCCTCTTCACAGAGGAAAGGTGGTGCTCAAGGAGGAGTGATTTCATACTTGATGTCCACCATTTCCAGGCCACTGTGACACAGGCAAGTTCTCCAGCTTCCAAGTTTTGCTTCTAACTCACCCCAGACACCGCTGTGTGGGAACTGAGATTGCCAAGCCCGCCATAGAAGCTCAGAGAGGATTTTCATGTAAAATTTTTAAATAAGGACAGTTTTGCCCTGTTAGAAATGGTCTCATGGCAGGTTGGCCTGATCCCCCAGTGTAGGCCTGGAGAAGAATGTTGTAGGAAGTCTGGGGTGTACGACCAGCAGAGATAGTCATGGCCTCTGACTAGTGAGTACCAGCAGTGCTTGGAGGTAGAGATAGGATAGAAGTTGGTTCTGGAAAAATCTGCCTCAGTCTAAAAGAGCACAGGCACTAGAGCAATCAGTAAAAGTAGAAAGCAACTGTTAGATTATGAAGAACGGACATAGGGCCTGTCCGCTGTTGTACCTTCTCTCCCAACCACCCTACACTGGCTACATGCTCCTGAGCCCATTCCAGTAGCTGATAGATGGACGCTGCTCCTAGAGGCAGGAGGAGCAGAGCACCTCTGATTTCATGGTTTCCACAGACAACTTACATCAAACAAGAAGAGGTACCAACAGGAACATCTTGGGACAACCTTATCTCTGCATCTCATTGGCTCACTGGCTTGTGGCAACTGAGAGGATTTGCTTGAACATAGATATATCTGGGTATAGGCAATAATGGAGCCCCCAAGCATGTGATTTTCTAGCTAGGAGACCAGTAGAGGCCAGTTTCTTCATCTATAAAATGAGAACATACTTTTCATGAAACACTCTTCCAGGTTCAAATTGAATATCATAAATACAGGGGTGGGCTGAACCTCTGACCTCTGAAGACTGTAGCCACACAGTTTTCACAATGGCCATATCAATGTCCTCTGATCCTTTTGTAGACAATTTGATCAATTTTAAACTGCTTTCTGCATTTTGCAGATTAGAGCCTGTCCTCACCAAATCTAGGCTTTTTCTTCCCCCTCCCCTTCCCCAAATGCCTCTGTTCAATTCCTTCAGATAGTGTAAGAACTGGATATGGCTTTACTAACTTCCATATGATCTGGCTTTGCTGTCTTCTACTTGCCAGACACTATGTAGGGGATAAATAGTGAAGTGAACCTACTTCATTGCATGTAGTAACATCCCAGGCTCTTCTTTTCATGCTGGATAGGCGTTTGGCTATGAACCTTTTTAATTCAAGTGTGAGGCAGTATAGGGCCATTTTGTGCTGTCCTGTGAATCACCCAGCTATGAAGAAGTGAAATTCATAACTTTCGCCCGATCCTACATCTAAGCACTGTTTAGAACACAGGGAGGAACTATGGTAGGCTGGTAGGGATCTAGGTTTGTTCACAGAAACCTTTGACGTTCTTTGGAACACAGTACCTATGATAACCCTGCAGAGCATGTCCCAGGGGGACAGAGTGGGATACTGAAAACCTGGAAGAGTAATAGGCTTAAAGGGTCCACATATATCCTCTCCTGGCAAGAAGCCAGTCCTTGGGACCAACTGTTCCTGGGACCCATTTCCCACAAATGTATTTCTTCCAACCAATTTCTGCTTCTTGGTATCATTTGAATGATCAGTTGAAACAGTCATCAGAAATGCCATCAGTTGGGATTCTCTCTCTCTCTCTCTCTCTCTCTCTCTCTCTCTCTCTCTCTTTTTCTCATTTTCTCTCCTCTCCTCTCCCTCCCTCCCCTCTTCCTCCTCTCTCATGCCCGTGTGTGTGTGTGTGTGTGTGTGTGTGTGTGTGTGTGTGTGTGCTGTCTTGATTGCCATAACAGAGGTGAAAAGGCCAACCCACTATGAGACACTATGAGTGGTACCCTTCCCTGGGGTTGGGATCCTAGACTATATAAAAAGGAGGAAGCAAGCTAAACACTAAGTAAGCATGAGCACAACCATCCCCTTTCTGTTCTCCTCTGTGAGTGTGACAGGCTTCTTCAGGTTTCTGGTAATGGTGAACTATAACCAAGTAACCCTTTCCTCTCCTTATCTACTTTGGTAAGGTGCTTTGTCCTAGCCAGCTAGAGAGAAACTTAAGACAGAAACCTGGGACCCAGTGGACACTCTGACACAACACACCTCTTGTAAATAGGGCAACTTCTTCGTGAAGTAGAGAGAGCGTGCCTCTGAAGCCTGACCATTTTCTCAGAGGACAACATGTATTGTGGAACTGCAGGCCTCTAAGACACCCCTTCCCCTCCAAGCACTGTCTGGAAAAAAATGACAGAGTGTTTCATTTACTCTCAATCAATCAGAGGAAATCTGGCCATCTTAGCTGCCTGCCAGGTACTTCCTTAAATGCCTTTGTCAAAAACAATTGCATTAAAAACACTCTTTCTTTGCCCAAATTAAATTTATTAGATTTTGATAGGTTGCCATGTCCTTTGTCTGAAATGGTAAATACCCAAAATATTCTGATGGGTGCTGGGCCTCTCTGATATTTAGCAGTCTGTGAGGCTTGAATGAATTATTTAGGGAAGGAAGGAATCTTTAAACTCTGCATTCTTAATAGGTTCTAAATTCTGAGTTAAAGGTAGTGTGTAGGAGGGAGAATATGGCATGCAGGTAAGACAGAAACCCAGAGGCCACACTGTTGCCTCACTTCAGTTTCAGGATGACTTCTTAATGGCCAAAAATGAAAATGTGTCCCCTGACTGTGCCATCCGAAGCGAGTCTCAAACTGTGATTGCTTCACAATTGGCTCCTAAGGCACAATTGCCAATTAAACCATGCATTTAACCTTTGCACAGAGCACTCCATTTTCTTTTGTTGGGGCATCAAGCTTTTAAGACATCCGATCAATTCTGCAAATTAGGTAAGTACATAGCACTTGCTTAATATTTATAGTGCTGGACAGAGCTGGGTATGACTGCAGCAATGGTAAACAATGTATGGCACGTTCTGGGTGGGCTCAATCAGCCCTGTTCTCTGCAAGCTACAAAGCCCTCCACAGTGTGGGTTATTTGGGGGCTCTTCACATCCTACAGGGAATCCATGTACATATATGGGCAGGGAGGGCAGCTAGCTTGAGCCAAAGTCAAAGGTCAGCTCCACTCCTGGACGAGGAGATGACTCATTTTCTCTAGATCACTCTCACCCAAGATTAATTTCCAAAGTTTTCATTTCTGCATCCTTGCATATGTCATGAGGATTCCCAAGGGAAAGCTTCTGGTGGTTATGGCAGGATTTCTGTCTTTTCTACCCACAGGGTTGTGCCTTTTCTACCCGTAGGGCTGTCTTAGCATGTCAGCAAACACTTACGAGGCTCATGCTTTTGCTTTTGTTTCTACAAGTTTCAAAGAAACACTAGCCAGTGCCTCCTTCCTGGGTCACACCACAGGGACAGGACGTAAAGGTGACTTGCCATGGGAAGCATTTATTCCACATCAAAAACTAGAAGAATCTATTCTTAGAAATAGATGCTACGTTAAAGAGAATTCCTATACAAAGCAGACTATCAGAGATCTGTGTCTTCAGTGTTATAATAAGAGTATATACTAATTGAATGACAGCTTCTCCAGCTGTTAACTGCTTTACTGCAAATGAGTTTGAGGGGAGGGTCATCTCCTCAGAAGATAAAAGAACATAGCCCAAAAGTCAAAACCGCTCTCTCAGGTGACTGTTACTGACAGGCTGCATCTGGGCGAGGCTATGAAGAGCTGGGCAGACAGCAGCAAATCTAAAAGTGATATGCGCATCTTCCAGATATTTCAGCCTTCATTCCCAGAAACAAAGAACACAGCAGTCATGTGTCTAAAATGTCAGAAAATGCACATGGCTGTCTCTGTGCAGTCCTCCTGCCTCTGTGCAGTCCTTCTGATTATCAAGCCAGTTTCAGGAGCTGGGCTTGTCCCTCGGTGGGAACTTTTACATGTGTGTACCATGGGGGCTCCTGAGCTTTGCCAACGATAGCCTTCACCTGGTTTTGCTATTTCTCTTACAGATTTTCACAGTGTGAGCGCACAGAGTTCCTGCCTTTGCTTGTCCTGGGGACAGGAATACTTTTTCACACCTTGTTTTTTCCTCCACTAGTTTTTTGTTTTTTTTGTTTTTTTCACTAGTTTTTGTCTAGTCTTTGCTTGTACTATCCAGAAGTGATCTGAGAGGAGTTTGGGCATTTTATCTCCCACATGTTATCAAGTGGATGACTAAGTGATCGATCCAGGCATAAAGAGAAGCCTTAGTACCAAGCTTGCTGCACAAGTATAGGATGTGGGTTCAGATTCTCAGCATCCACATAAAAAGAATGGTGTGGCAGTGCACATCTGTAATCCCAGTGCTGAGGGTAGGGCAGAGACAGGACAGCCAGTTCCAGTGAATTATTAAAGCCCAGGTCCAGTGAGCAATCTTGTATCAAAAAGTAAGGCAGAGAGTGACTGGCAAAGACACTTCTATCTTCTAATGCCCTCACACATGCAAACACATTCATGTACAATGATTAATGTGAAGCTCAGGCAGCATAGTAGCAGCCATGTTTCAAAGTGAGTGCCTTAGCTTCACTTGGTCCATTTGCCTTCTGCAGAGCACACTACTGTCCTTGTTTCCACCACTCTGAAGTACAGCCGCTGACCACATGCATTGTTTCCTTAGGGCAATTCAACAAATTCCTGAGATGCCGATGAGAATAGGTTGGAGTGAAAATGGCTCTCTGTGCAGCATGCCACATTGTTTGGCTAGACAGGTGAGGCCATGGGACATGTGATGTCAGATACTGGAATCTCTAGAGAAACCATGTGCTCAAACACATCAGGCTGTATACATCGGGACAAACTCTGTTCAAGCTTTTTTTTTTTTCTTTTTTTCGGAGCTGGGGACGGAACCCAGGGCCTTGCGCTTCCTAGGCAAGCGCTCTACCACTGAGCTAAATCCCCAACCCCTGTTCAAGCTTTTAAGATTCTGGCCAGCAAGGTGCCACCCTCTCCTTGTCCTTGCCTTCTCTGACACACAATCCCCTGAGCCACTTTATACCCCAGACAGGAGGAAGTAAAGGCTGAGGGACAAAGGAAGGTGGCTGTTCATAAAGGAAGGAGTGTCATAGAGCTTGGAGAGTGAGAGTTGAGAGAAGGCTTGTATGAACTGGTGTACTGATGAAAACGGATGAGGTCAGAGGAACCAGCTGTTTGAGTTCTGTAGGTGGAGTCTTTCTGGAGAATTAAGAAGAGAATTTGAGAAGAGGTGGGATGCCCAGATGTGGGAGGACTGGGAATCTATCAGAGAAAAGGCAGGGCCTTAGACAGAAACATGTGCAAACACTCGCTGAAGCCTTCAAGGGATGTGTCTCCTCAGTGACACCCTTGTGCTGAGCTGGCCTGAGGCAGGAGTAGAGGACCTCAAAAGTAGACACTGGCTTGCCCACTGACCACGAGGGATGGGCGGCAAAGAATCCTGTTGGAGCTGACTGGGGTAAAAAGACATCTTGACTGTGAAATTGAGAAGACACACTTAATCATAGCTGATTTCTTCATGACAGAGGATGTTCTGCGTCTGGAGCCAGACGTTTTCCTGCAAGCCAATTCCCTTCTAGTTTAGTCTGTTCCTGTAGGAAAAAGTCTGTCTGTTGATTATACCTCACCCCACAAAGTTTAGTAGTCCCCATCTTTCAAATGAGGGATGATTCTAGTTCAGACACCGAGGTTTCTGACTTAAGGTCATTAGCTCACGGTTTCTCCAAGAGTGAGTATAAGAAGTCACTGCCAAGGTAGGCACTGAGGGAAGAATGTATCACCCCAAAGGCTGTCCATTGTGTGACCCACTTATGTACCTGTGAAATGACACCAGCAGAGAGATGAGCCCAGATTAGTCATTGCTATGGTTACCAACGGGAAAGAGGAGGCACCATGGATTTTTGTAGGAATCGATAAAGCTGAACTCTAGTTGTGAAACGTTACCTTTGGGAGAGTCATCATAGTTTGATCTGGTTTGTGTGACCTTAACATCAACACAAGTAACACCAAATGCCAGCTAGGAAGTAAGTACACACTCACTGATGCTCACAAAAATGAATGAATATAGTGGCTATTGTCACGCACTCCCAAGTCAGGGGGCAGATCTTAATGTTAGTCACTATCACCTGCCCCTCATAGGTGGCTAAACCAGGAGTTGAACTCACATGTTTCTGGCCTTAACATTCCATTACCATCCACTGCTTAAGTCCAGCCCTGGGCTGTGCCCACAGTAGGAGAAAGCACAGTGCTGGTGTGCTTGTGTGCACACACTGGGTGCGGCACCTCTCTTGCATGCTGGCTGATATTTGGGAAGAAGTGAAAGGCCTGATAGCCCAGCTCTGTGTAAAGAGTGGGGCAGAGAAAGAAAATTAGCTTCATTGGCTGCTCTAAGGAGTCTTAGCCTGTGGGAGGACAAGAGGGTAACATGTGCTGAAAGCCATGCCCCAGAGGCTGGCCAGATGGCTCAACTCTTAAGGGCATGTATTCCTCTTGCAGAGGACCCAAGTCTGATTCTAGCACCCAACTGCTGTCCCTCAATCTTCTGTAACTCCAGCTTTAGGGGATCTGGTACCTTGTTCTAGTCTCTATGGGCACTATACTTGTATACATACTCACACACAGAAACACATACATATACACATATACATAGTCAAATACATATATATGTGTATGTATATACATACATGTATATAGTACATGTATATAATCATAAGATATACATACAGTCCTTTTTAAAAAGTATGCCCTGCCCCCTCGCAGGGATGGTGTGAATGTGGAAGATCCATAGAACCAAGGAAGACCAACTGGTTAACCAAGGGGACCCAACTTGACCCATCTAGATAAAGATAGTATGTAACTTAGATGAGACTTTTCAAACCTGTGAGAGATTCTCTAGATCAGATGAAAACTTCAGCACGTCTGTAAGAGATTAACTAGTTTAGATAAACTGAGCGCCATTTCATGGCCCAGGGACCTGGAGTAAACAAACAGACGCAAGTGAGATGAGAAGCAGCATCCTCTGTCTCTACCTTCTGTCTGCAGACAAGGTGACCGGCCACCTCAAGCTCCTGCTGCCATGCCTTCCCCACCATGATGGACTGCACCTTCCAACCATGACCCAGAATAAGCCTCTCTGTCAGGTATTCAGTCTCAGCAAAGAGTCAAATGCTGACCCAACCTCCACCCACCAACTGTCTTGAAAACTTCACTTTAAAAACCCATCTCCTCACCACCCTAAACCATAATTCAAGCTTTTCTTTTTACTGCTGAGTAAGAAGCCTGTTGGAAATCTGCCAGAGATGCTGGGCCAACACCTAAGCTTTCTTTGTTAGTCTGGAAAGGATGTTGTTAGCTAGAGGGAGGAAAAGTCAAAGGCTATTGTTTCAAATAGATACCAGTTCTATGGTTATTCCTTCATGGCAAGGGACCTTAACAGAAGGTGAAAAGCCTTCTCTCTCTCTCTCTCTCTCTCTCTCTCTCTCTCTCTCTCTCTCTCTCTCTCTCTCTCTCTCCACAGCACTGTCCTGTTAACATAGTTAACTGCCAGAAGCAGTAAGCATTTGGCACACCCCATTTTCCAGGTACTAAAATAAACTCAGAATGGGACATTCCTGGCACACTGGTGGTGCAGCTGAGAGATATATATCATCAGCTTGTGAGGACCCTGATGATGGGTGCTGGAAACCGAGGCTGGCTTCAAGGGTTGACATGCCAGAGAAAGCCATGGAAAGGGACTTAGAATTCTAAAAGACAGGAACATAAAATAAAAGGTCAGGTCAGGGCTGGAGACTGAAGTCTGGTTAGTCTAGTTGTGTAAAACAGAGGAAGAACATGGGGATACTATGGTGCTCCATGCTACTCTGAATTCGTGTACACAGGCTCCTCTGCATGAGCTGTATACACTCAACACCAAGCCATCTCTCTAACCCTACTTGCTACTCTTTCAGGACATGTCGTTCAGTTACCAGTACTCACATTAGGCAGGTCAACTTACAACTGCCTAGCACTTCTGATGTCCTCTTCTGGCCTCTGTGTACCCTCACTCATATGCACTTATCCACACAGACATAGACATACACACCCCACACAAACATGTAGATAAATAAGCCTTTAAAAATATTAGAAGTGAAAATTACTGAGTATCTCTCTTTCTCTGTCTCTCTGTCTCTCTGTCTCTGTGTGTGTGTGTATGTGTGCGTGTGTGCTTTTCCTGGCTCCTTCTCAGTATGTATGTATGTATGTATGTATGTATGTATGTATGTATGTATGTATGTATATGCTCGAGAATGTGTATGCAAGCAAATGCAAGTGCATGTGTGTGTACTCAAGCATGCACAAGTATGACCAGGGCAGCAAATAAAACCTCTGCCTGTGTGCCAGGAAAAGCGGGTAGCTTGGTAAGGTTAGCAGTGTAATCTACACATAAGGCCCACCTTGCTGTAGCTTGGTAAGGTTAGCAGTGTAGCATACACATAAGGCCCACCTTGCTGTAGCTTGGTAAGGTTAGCAGTATAGCATACACATAAGGCCCACCTTGCTGTAGCTTGGTAAGGTTAGCAGTGTAGCATACACATAAGGCCCACCTTGCTGTAGCTTGGTAAGGTTAGCAGTGTAGCATACACATAAGGCCCACTTTGCTATGTGGGATGCTTATGGCGCTCAGCATCTACATGAGTCTGACTCATCACATCCCTAGTGTGAGCACCGATTCCAGCCAACACTCAACAGGAATTTGCTCTTTGTCCATGGTGCCAGGGATGTCATCAGTGGGTGTGACTCTTGGCTGCTTCCTGGAGGGAGGGAAGACATTTCAGGGTCTGCTGTGCCCAGGAGGTGGGCAATTCTGGTACTTTCCCTGTTCTGTACTAATGGTAGGTGAATAGTGTTAGGATCAACCAGGTCAGGATATGAACTGTAAAGCAATGACATCCTAAATTAACTGCATGGTGACAATCTATATTAATTGAGTAGTATTGATTCTTATTCAGAACAAATGGCGTCTTGGCATGAGTACATTAATGTGTCAAAGGCCTTCTTTATGATATCTCCTTGCCGATGGAGGAATCTGACTGAACTGGGTTAGTGGGTACCACCCATGACTGTCCTTCTGTCCTTCCTCATGATCTCCAAGAACCGAAAGTGGGGCATGGATGGATGGATTTGGGTAAATACTTCATTTTACCTATTGTAGGAAAACTCATGGCTTGCACAAGCATACATAAGAAATGCCTCCCATGAGCAGGTATTCTGGGGAAAGGATGCTCCCAAGTTCAAATAGAAAGGCAGATGTTGCTATTCAGTGCTTCCACAGTCCTGCTTGGTGTAACAGACCCTGCAGTGCACTGGACTCTGTCTGAGTTACAGAAATGTAGCTAACCTAACTATATGCAAAGTTCAAGAAGAAAGCAGTAGCTGGATACAGGTCAAGTCCATGATGAGAAAGAAGGTGGCCCCACGCAGGACCTCTGCCTAGCTACTGTGGCTATAACAGAAAACTGGACACTGGTAAGTTATAAGGGAAGAGGCTTGTGGTTCAGGAGCTCATGGGCTGCTGTTTGCTTGCCTTCTGGTGAGTAGAGGAGGAAGAACGAGAGGCAGCACTGGAAGAACAGCCACGATGAATAGTCTCTGCTATGAACTCTCTGGACTTAGAATTGCATGGGGGGTTAGTAAATCGCAGGGGATTATACATGAGGTGGTATTTCCAGAGAGGAGGAACAGGGAGGTAGAATCACTCTGAATGTAAGTAAGCCCTTCCTTACAGGCTGTGAGCCCCACAGAATGAGGGGGGGTGTGGACAGCCTGGAACATGGGCACTTCCCCATTTGGTTTCCACTTCCTGTTGGACATGAAGTGAAGAGTTGCTCCTACCACAAGCACTCAACAACATGATGTTCTGCTCAAGTATGTGAGGCCAGAAGACCAAGGACTAAGGCCCCTAAAACTGAGAAAAAAAAAACCAACACAAAACAAACAAACAAAAATCCCTTCCCTTCTTCAAGCTGTTTCTGTCAAGTGATTTGTCAGTGAAGAACAAATCAATACCAAACTGATTCTCTCAGCTCTCCAAGGTGTGTATGTGTGTTGAGGGGACTCACTCCAGACGCCTGGGCACATGGATCTGTGCATAAGGAAGGCCTCTGTCCCTGTGACCCAAGACCTTCCCACAGAATCCCACAACTCCACACTGCCACACTGAGGAATTAAGCCTCAACATGACTTCAAGTGGAAATAAGAACTAGCAAAATCACAGCAGGGCCCCAAACAGAGAAACTTGGGCTTAAAAGAAAAGGGACACCCCACTGGTGTCTGACAGAATCTCCCAATACAGGGTCAGGAATGTGGGAAACACCAGGATTATCTAGGGAGAGAGCTGAGGTTTAATTAACAGATTGCTTCATGGAGAAAGTGGGGGATGGCAGTAAACAGGCTGGCACTCTGACATAGCGGTTTTTAAAGCAATTTTGTATTCTTGAGGGTACAGGCTTTAGCTGCTCCCCAGCAAGGCAGAGGCAGAGGCAGAGGCAGAGGCAGAGGCAGAGGCAGAGGCAGAGGCAGAGGCAGAGGCAGAGGCAGAGGCAGAGGCAGAGGCAGAGGCAGAGGCAGAGGCAGAGGCAGAGGCAGAGGCAGAGGCAGAGGCAGAGGCAGAGGCAGAGGCAGAGGCAGAGGCAGAGGCAGAGGGAGCCAGGTGTTCTCTGAAAGGAGGCAGGGAGGCACTTCCCACAGCTGAAAGGCAATCACATTCATAAAGGCAGCATTCAGTGTGGAATTAAGGCCACTCCACGAGACTCAGGTGAGTGGGAGTAAACACATGCTCAATCCCGGTATACACAACTCATTACCCAACTCTCAAGAGCTCTTCACTCCAGGCACATGTTTGATGGCCACAGTAGTTCTGGGGCCAAGCAGGCTCCCATCAGTGCTGGTCCTGGGACCCAGCCTGGTGGGAAGTTCCACTGACCCTACCCACAGTCAAATGTGCTTGATGGCTGGAACTCTAAGGACCACAAAGGAAATGTTCCCGTGGCAACAGTGGACAGGTGTTTGAAAATCAGAGAGCCAGGACGCCATTGGGAGTACCACAGACAGCTAGGGACAGAATGAGATGAGGAATAGGGCCCAGGCATCTGCCAGCAATGGCAGAAAATGCAGACACGGTTGATACCCTGTAGGGCTGGAGTACAGGTCTGCTGGCGGCTTCTGACAAAGAAAAGACGAGCAATGAAGGGTGTGTGGGAGGGCTTGGAAGGAAATGAGAAACGATATAATTATAATCTCAGAGATAATAAAATAGGGGCTGAAGAAATGCCTTGGCAGTTAAGAGAACTGGCAGTTATTCCAGAGGACCCAGGTTCAATTCCCAGCACACACAGGGTAGCTCATGACTGCATGTACTCAAGTTCCAGTGAATCTCACCCCCTCACACAGACATACATGTAGGCCAAACACCAAATGTACACAAAAATGACTGACTGACTGACTGACTGAATGAATGAATGAATGAATGAATGAATAGTAAAATAAAAGAGAAGTAATGTCATGGGAGGCAGCTGTAGGAACATCACACAGCAATTGAGTGAGCGGTGAATTGTGGAGCTGGGAAGATGGCTCCATTGTAGTCATCTAGTGTCCTACGGCAACTGTTCCGGTATTCAGTGTCAACCATTCTCACATTCTGTGCAAGTGTCCTTCTTCACGGAGTCATCCACTGAGCTCTCTTGAAGACAAAATCTCTCCCTCGTTTAGTTCTCACCTATTAGGTTAGCCAAGCTGACCAGTGAACCCTAGAAAACTAGCTGTCTCTACCTCTCCAGCTTAGGATTACGAGTGTACAGCACACACATATGTTTTGTCATAGGGTTCTAGGAATCAAACTCAGGTCTTCATGCTTGCTAGGCAGGCAGTTTACAGACAGAGTCATCTCCCAGACTCTCTTGGATAGTCTTTTGACAGACTTCTCAATGCAGGTTTTGTGTCCCAGCATAAGGACAACTTGGCCACTGTGCAGGAGAGTGTACCTGTGTGGGGTCAACACTGCTTTCTCCACAGTCTGTTGGCTGACTGCAGCCGTTCACATTTCTAGTCTCACTCAGAGCTCACTAGTCCACTATGCGATTGGGTGTCCTGATACTTGCTGGCAGTGTGAACTGCAGAATGACCTGCATAGGCTGCACTGCTGCCACAGCTCAAGACAGGGTTCAAACAATCAGACATTTATATGCAAAAGAACATAAACCACGGACCCCAATACAAAACCTTGATCCATTGCATAATGGCCTGGAAGGAAGGACAAAAACTTGGGGTCTTTTGTAAGGTAAGGATGTCTTAACTATTGTCACTGTGGCAGGGTGTGTAAGAAAACCACCAGTGAATTAGGGACCATCAAAAAACACCTTCCATCTGTCAAAAGACACTTTCTAGGGGCTGGAGAGATGGTTCAATGGTTAGGAACACTGGCTGTTCTTCTGGAGACCCATGTTTGATTCCTAGCACCAACATGGTGATGCACAGATTTGTTTGTAGTGCCAGTTCCAGAAGATCTGACCCTCTTTTCTGGCCTCTGATGACTTTGCATGTACGTGGTGCATAGGCATACATGTAGGCTGATGTAACTCACATAAAATGAAACCAATATGTTTCTAAAGACTTTATCTTTCAGAAAATGATCAGAAAAGAAAACTAAGTCTGTGGGAAATATCCACCAATCACATAAATGCTAAAAGACTTGCATTCTGAAACAACGACAACAAAAATTCCAAAGCTCAACCAAATACCAATTATAGAATGAATACAACTTAATTAGACACCATATCACAGAAAGACCAGGAGAGCCAAGATTTTTTTTAACATTCCTGATTAGGGAGCCTCAAAAAAAGACTGCCACAAACCTAATCGGAAGGAATAAAATATGAACAAGAAGTGCACTACACCTCCTCTAGTATTTCATGAAATGTTCTAGAAAACGCAAGGAACATCCAGAGGCAGGAAGCAGCTCACTGGTTTGCGGCCAGGACTGGAGGAAATGCCTATGGGAGAGGTCTCTGTTGAGTGCTTTTCCTGTGCCTTGGCTCTTAGATGTACACATGCTAGGGCTTGCTCACTGAAACACATAACATAGGAGTAGTTCATTGTGTTGCATTAATCTCTCAATACAGCTGTTCTGAAAAGATAAAAGGAATTACAGGCATATGAGCCACAGCATCTTGGCCCTGGTTCTTATGATAATTTCCTTCTATTTCACCCTTTGGTCATATTTTCGACACCTAGAGTTATTTATTTTTTGGCTCTGCTTGGTGTCTGTAGATATCTGCCTGTAATGTTTCAAAGGCTATTACAGGGATAGCAACTGAACTTGGGAGACAGCAGGAGCTAAGGGGGATAATGCTTATAGAGAGACTGGGACTAAGGACTTTTTTTCTCTGAGGTTTAGCAGCTTAATGAATAATCATTTCTCTAGACTTCCAAGAGACTAATTCAATTTGGGTACAATGGCTTCTTTTAGTAAAAGAAAAAGTTGCTGTCCTGCATGTATAGCCACGAATTCCTCTTCAGGGGCCAGAAAGCGTACATTTCTGCTGTGTCCTTGAGGCCAGTTGTGCGGCTTTAGCACAGGGGCCTTGAAGGTGCTGGGATTCTCAACAACTACTTAATACGGAGAAAGAATTAGCCTGCTTACCTGTCTTTTCCCATTGCTGCATGGAGGTAAGGAGGTTGCCATAGTAACACATCTTTTTCTCTTTCCTTCACAGAACCTACATATACCTGTCACCAGAGCTTCCACACACTGGGAGATACCACAAGGGTGAGACATGTGAGAAGAACCTCCTGAGGCCTCAACCTGCCCTTCCAAACTGTTTAACATTCGTAGTGGACACAGGCTCTGTGGGAGCCTTGGCTCTCTGAGATGTTGTGGATCTCCCACAGCTCCGCACACCATCTGCTTGCTTTATTGCCTCAGCTAAACTTCTGTGTTTAATAAAATCATATCCACTGGCCAAGACTTCAGCCACAACTTATCCCTCCTCTATTTAAATAATTTTTATAGTACATTCAACAAATACCCAACTCTTACTCCTCCAAAGCCATGGCAAATAGTTGAATGGCTGTGCAGAAGGCCAGCTTCTGTTTCTTTTGCTACCTCTGAGATTTCTTGCATACATCTGTACCACATGGAACTCTCACCAATATATGCCACAGGTGGTCATAAAGTATAATATGCATCTTATCACTGACATATCCTGAGGGTGATCATAAAGTCTTTGCAGCAGCCATTGCTGTGATTTTACTTTGCTGTTGAAATCTGCCTATAAACAGCCATGAACTAGAACTGTAGGAATAAAACAGGTAGTACATATGGCATCTACGTGCCCACTCTTCCACAACTTAAAGTAATAAGAACACTTAAGAACCTCAGATTTTGCTGGGCTAAATGGGCCTATATGCAGAAAGATCCATTTAGTCTTGAACATTATTTACTGAACACCGTGAATAGCAAAGGCATTGACATCTATAGCTGCTTGAAATGCACACAGGTCCAGGTCACCATGGGTTTCCTTCAGCTTGGATGCCTCCCATCTGGTCTTAGGTCAGCTCTTGTCCCAGATGAAGGTGATTGTTCCCTGTTTGTATAGGGAATATATATATATATATATATAGTATATATATATATATAATTCTATATCTCTTCTCCATGGCTCCAACTGCTCTGTATGGTGCTTGCTTGGTTCAAATGGAGACTTCTGAATTCCTTGTCTGAGCATCTCATATCTTCTCTCTATGGCACTAAGTTCTCTGCCTTCTAAGAAGACTCACTCAGCTCAAGTGTATAAAGATACGAGTCCTATCTCCTCCTAGTTTTCATCTTCTACTTAGTGTTTTATACTGATTTTCTATGCTGCCTGCAACTACCAGGAGGCTCCACCTCCTGTCTGTCTGTCTGTCTGTCTGCTTATCTGTCATCTATCAATCTATCCATCCACCAATCTATTGTCTATCTATCAATTTTCTGACTATCTGTGAATAATGGTTAATCTGTCTACATAAATACACTTATAAAAATGCTAGGAAATACACTCCTTGATGCGTTTGTGAGGTCATTTCTAGAGAGTTTTGACTGAGGGGAGACTCCCAGCATGAACATCACCCCACAGGCTGGAGGCCCAGCTTCACTCCACAGGAGGAAATGAATCCAGTAGCAGCATTCACCCTTCTCTGCTTCCTGACTGGATGAAATGTGGCGGCTGTCTCATGTTCCTGTTCCCTTGATGTTCCTGCTGTGATAAGTGTGTCCCTTAAACTGTAAGCCAAAATTCACTTTGCTTTCCTTCAGTTGCCTTCTACAAGGCATTTTGTCAGAAAAAGAAAAATTAGATGGTAAATAATTACCTGTCTATATCTATGTCTGTTTGTCTGTCTGTCTGCTTCTATTCATCCATCTATCCACCCATCCATCCACCTTTCTCTATTTGTTTATCTATCTAGCTATCACTTACCCCTTTACCTATGTTTCTAGTCACACTTTCACTTCAAGGTCTATTCAAACTTGGTACCTGAAGGTAAAGACATTAAATGTCTGTCTGATGAATTAGTGAACAGGCATCAGCTAATTTGGGGGGGGGGATTGAGATTTTTAGGAATAGAACATATTTATTACCAGTGTATAATAAATTTCCTCATCAAGTATAAAATATATATTTTCATGAGAAATTAATGATATTACAAAATTCTGCTTTAAAGGAAAACTCTAGTCTAAGGAAGCTGCTAGGGCAAAGCACAAGGGTAAAAGTACAACCCTCAGAGGCATGTTTTAAAAAGCAATAGCAACTCTAGAGGAAAATGCTTAGCGCCATATGGGCTCCTGAGTACAGGGACCCCAGAGAAGGAGGGACAGGCCTTTCTGGTTGCTGCCCTCATGGAGAGCTGAAACCCAGTCCCAAGGAGCGACTTTAGACCCAAGACCAGAAATGAGACCAACTTTTCTGCTCCAAGTGACCTGCCTGGTGGACTTAGGACACACAAAGGCAAAATTCCTCTGGGACCAGACACTTTGAGTTTCTAGCTGGCGCCTGAACTTGCTGATCCCAGCCCACAGCTCCCTGCTCCCAAACCCCATGGGAGAGAGATCTCATCGCCCAGACATGTGGGCACTCCTGAGACTGCAGGGCAGGAGAGACCACCACTTCTGCCCACTTTTGCCCACATCCCTGGCCCAAGAGGAAACTGTGTAGTCTCTGGGGACAGAAAGATAGGGGCAGTCAAGCTGCAGGAGCCCTGAGGTCCAGACTGCTGTGCTCGGATCTGAAGGAACCCGGTCAAACAGCTCTCTGCACCGAAATCCTGTGGGAGGGAGAGCTAGACCTTCGAGAGGCAGACACACCTGGGAAACCAGAGGAGACTACTCTCTGCCCACATTTCTGACTCTATAGGAAAACGCCCAGCACCATCTGGGTCCCCTGTGCACAGGGACCCTGGAGAAGGAGGCCCTTCTGGTTGCTGCCCTCACAGAGAGCTGAAATCTAGCCCTGAGGAGCAACTTCAGTCCTGAGACCAGAGGTTAGATCACTTAACCTGATAAACAACTTCAGCAAAGTGTTGGGGTATAAAATTAACTCAAATAAATCAGTAGCCTTCCTCTACTCAAAGGATAAACAGGCTGAGAAAGGAATTAGGGAAACGACACCTTTCACAATAGTCCTAAATAATATAAAATACCTGTGTGACTTTAACCAAGCAAGTGAAAGATCTGTATGATAAGAACTTCAAGCCTCTGAAGAAAAAATTGAAGAAGATCTCAGAAGATGGAAAGAGCTCCCATGCTCATGGATTGGCAGGATTAATATAGTAAAAATGGCCACTTTACCAAAAGCGATCTACAGATTCAATGCAATCCCCATCAAAATTCTAACCCAATTCTTCATAGAGTTAGACAGAACAATTTGCAAATTCATCTGGAATAACAAAAAACCCAGGACAGCTAAAACTATCCTCAACAATAAAAGGACTTCAGGGGGAATCACTATCCCTGAACTCAAGCAGTATTACAGAGCAATAGTGATAAAAACTGTATGGTATTGGTACAGAGACAGACAGATAGACCAATGGAAGAGAATTGAAGACCCAGAAATGAACCCACACACCTATGGTCACTTGATTTCTGACAAAGGAGCCAAAGCCATCCAATGGAAAAAAGATAGCATTTTCAGCAAATGGTGCTGGCTCAACTGGAGGTCAACATGTAGAAGAATGCAGATCGATCCATACTTATCACCCTGTACAAAGCTTAAGTTCAAGTGGATCAAGGACCTCCACATCAAACCAGATACATTCAAACTAATAGAAGAAAAACTAGGGAAGCATCTGGAACACATGGGCACTGGAAAAAATTTTCTGAACAAAACACCAATGGCTTATGCTCTAAGATCAAGAATCGACAAATGGGCTCTCATAAAACTCTAAAGCTTTTGTAACCAAAGGACACTGTTGTTAGGACAAAACGGCAACCAACAAATTGGGAGAAAAATCTTTACCAATCCTACAACTGATAGAGGGCTAATATCTCAAATATACAAAGAACTCACGAAGTTAGACTGCAGGGAGACAAATAGCCCTATTAAAAAATGGGGTTCAGAGCTAAATAAAGAATTCACAGGTGAGGAATGCTGAATAGCTGAGAAGCACCTAAAGAAATGTTCAACATCTATAGTCATAAGGGAAATGCAAATCAAAACAACCCTGAGATTCCACCTCACATCAGTCAGAATGGCTAAGATAAAAAACTCCAGCAACAGCAGATGCTGGCGAGGATGTGGAGAAAGAGGAACACTCCTCCATTGTTGGTGGGATTGCAAACTGGTACCATCACTCTGGAAATCAGTCTGGAGGTTCCTCAGAAAATTGGACATTGAACTACCTGAGGACCCAAATATACCTCTCCTGTGCATATACCCAAAAGATGCCCCAACATATAACAAAGACACATGCTCCACTATGTTCATAGCAGCCTTATTTATAATAGCCAGAAGCTGGAAAGAACCCAGATGCCCTTCAACAGAGGAATGGATACAGAAAATGTGATACATCTACACAATGGAATACTACTCAGCTATCAAAAAAATGACTTTATGAAATTCATAGGCAAATGGAGGGAACTGGAAAGTATCATTCTGAGTGAGGTAACCCAATCACAGAAAAACACACATGGTATGCACTCATTGATAAGTGGATGTTAGCCCAAATGCTCAAATTACCCTAGAGGCACAGAACACATGAAACTCAAGAAGGATGACCAAAATGCGAATGCTTCACTCCTTCTTTAAAAGGGGAACAAGAATACCCTTGGCAGGGGATAGAGAGGCAAAGTTTAGAACAGAGTCTGAAGGAACACCCATTCAGAGTCTGCCCCACATGTGGCCCATACATATACAGCCACCCAATTAGATAAGATGGATGAACCAAAGAAGTGCAGGCCGACAGGAACAGGATGTAGATCTCTCCTGAGAGAGACAGCCAGAATACAGCAAATACATAGGCGAATGCCAGCAGCAAACCACTGAACTGAGAATGGGACCCCCATTGAAGGAATCAGAGAAAGGACTGAAAGAGCTTGAAGGGGTTCGAGACCCCATATGAACAACAATGCCAACCAACCAGAGCTTCCAGGAACTAAGTCACTACCTAAAGACTACATACATGGACTGACCCTGGGTTCCAACTGCATAGGTAGCAAGAAATAGCATAGTAAGGGCACCAGTGGAAGGGGAAGCCCTTGGTTCTGCCAAGGTTGGACCCCCAGTGAACGGGATTCTTGGGGGGAGGGCGGTAATGGAGGGAGAATGGGGAGGGGACCACCCATATAGAATGGGAGGGGGAGGGTTGGGGGGATGTTGGCATGGAAACCAGGAAAGGGAATAACAATTGAAATGTAAATAAGAAATACCCAATTTAATAAAGATGGAAAAAAATAAAAGGAAAACTCATTTATACAGGAGATTTTGTGATCAGGGTTTGAGACAACCTGACTCAACCTTAATATTTTTGTCAAAACAAGGCATCCTAAACTACATGCATCCCTTTCCTCATCCTGCATTCCTGTAAGTAAACTCAGGAGAAGATGCTCAAGTGTTGACAGACACAAATCAGCCATCATCCCTGAAAGCCTGAGATCAAAGATCTATTTAATGTGTTCTTTCCTATGTGATAAATAGTGGAGAAGAAGTATTGTATAATACTTCCTAAGTCAAAGAGCCTTTTTAAAGTCTTGGATGGGTAAAAAAAGCACATGAAATATCTATACACAATGACTGGTTGGCTGAACTCCCTGAGGCTAATATTTCTCCTCATGGTGGGTGGCAGGAAAACAGAAATGGGGGTGGGTCTCCATTCTACTGTTTCCGGTATGTCCAGATATTAGATAATGTTAATTTTAACAGTGGGATAAACCAATTAAAACTAATCTTTACACCTTGCTTAGTAATTTCAGAGTCAGTCATAAACCATAATGTAGAATTTTGGTTAAAAGATGGCTTTATATGCTTGCTAATCACCATCCACTTCTCCATTCAACAGATATGGATTGGTTGAAGACAGAATGTGGCCTACAACCATAGTGATAAGAGGAGACAATGATTTTTGTAGATAGGAAAGAGGATTTATGCTGGCACATTGTATGGGAAAGTCCCTCACCAAAACCCAGAGGCTAAGCCATCATCAGTATCTACAGATAGAGCACTAGGCACTGCTTAGCTGCTCAAGGCATCTTAGTAAGTCTGCCTGCCTCTCACAAGTGGTTTCTACCAATGCATATCAAGACTAATACAGATTACTGTTTTTCATTAAGCATTTAGGAGCATGTTTAAATCACAATACTCTTAAATCCATACAAGAATGTTCAAGAATGTTCATTCTGTGTACACCTTTCTAGTTATCACATCTCTGGTCAAGTTTCTGGAGAATGTGATGGAGGAGGGAAAGATTGAACTCCCAACCTAGCCACTGCCTTCTGCCCTAACACGAAGACCCCAACACCCCCTAACTCCCAATTCACAAGTCTGTTTGTGAGCTTTGCTGCAGGTGCTAGGTCTTTGGTTGTTAGCATCAAGCAGTTTCTCAGAGAATGCGCACTTCATGTATTAATTTCCCCTTTATGAAATATTTACCATGCTTTCTTCAAAAATTCCTGATAGCAGACACTTTGTATGTTCTTTCTGGGCTCTCAGAGTAAACTACAAATCTAAGTGCTGGGGGACTTGCTGCTCTTCCATGAACTGTCCCAGGAGAAAATGACCAGTGATGTTTTCTTTAAGAAGTAACCACCGGCTGGGGATTTAGCTCAGTGGTAGAGCGCTTACCTAGGAAGCGCAAGGCCCTGGGTTCGGTCCCCAGCTCTGAAAAAAAAAAAAAAAGAAGTAACCACCATTGCCCAAGAGCAGGGTATATTCCTGTGGTATTATTTAGAATTCTAGAGAGAGAAAAAAAGCTGACTTCTTTCCCTTGGCTCTTTCTTCTAGGCCATAAGAGAGAACCATTTGTCCATGGAATCAATAGTAACCCGTAAGAATCCGTCTGGTCCGCAGCAGGGAGCAAAGCTGTCTTTAAGGCAAACCACATGGCCGCTGAGTCCTCGAATACAGTTAAAGAAAAAAAAATTACATGGCGTGAGGTAAAGGTGAATAACATAATCTACCTGGCAGCGAGCTTAGCATTCTAAAGCACTTCCAAGAGCCTCTGTGCACTTCTCTGCCATCCAGACAAAGCCGGGAAAGCTTCAATGTTATTGTAAACTCAGTCTCCATATAGCTCCCAGCCACTGTTGCCTCTAAGGGTGGGAAGACGGTGGTGTTCAGACTCTCAAAGTGTACCCTGGGAGCAGGGTGGAGGCTTTCTCATTGGCCAGTCTTGCTTGTCCACATTAGTTACATCCTGGTAGGTTAGTGGAAGCCCTCCTTACACATAATTTTTTTTTCAAATTCTGGAAATAGGCAAGCTCTTTCTGGCCCTTGGTTTTTCATCTCTGCATATCAATCAGACATCTTTCATAGCTTTAATGTCTTAAAATACTTACTCAGCTCCAGTTCTAATGTTGAGGAAAACGCAAATTAATAATTTGGGGGAGTTGGTTAAAAGAATCTAAGGACTTATCCAAAGGGATAAAGAGCTTATTGGACATCACAACAGCTGTCACGGGACCTGCAGCTGCTAAGCTGGGTCAGAGAGACCTTGAAAAGAAACCTATCGGCTCCTTCTCTCTTCCCAGAGCCAGAAGCAATTTGATCTGTTATGGATGGGAAAGTATATACAAAAATAAAAGCCGAGACACAACAAAAAGTTCAAATGGAAACACTGCTGATGCCCACCCCAGAAAGCAATGAAAGGGAGGAGAGAAGCCCCCCTCTCTCATATCCTCTGTCAGCACACCACATTGGTGCTTAACATTTTAGTCCCTCTGTGCATTAACAGATTTAAGATCATTTTCCCAATTCCAAAACTAGATGAAGAAAATTCCAGGGGACATGAGGAGAGGCTCAGAGAAGGACAGTCTAAACCAGTGTCAAATGCACTTCGCAGAAAACAAAGTCACACCTGTGTTAAAGATGCTACATATTGGTAGAAATGTCCATGACTACAGAGAGTTGGAACGTCACAAGTCTAGGGATAATTTACCTTGGCCTATTTTAGCTGTCTTAATAGCCACCCACTGCTCACCTCTGCATTTGACATAGCATCCATCTTTGTTATTCCTAGGCAAATCTTTTCGAAATATGCCAACAGACTCTTACTTCCCACCAACTCAAGGGCTGTCATCAGATAGCATTTAAGTTCCATAGCAGCGATTCCCTAGTGTGCTGGAACCGCCTACCTGATGTTCCTACCAATGCATCTTACAAGGGCCTTGAATTATAACTTTCTCTGTTCTGTTACTACGAAAACTTCATGAAACTGTGACCACGTTAGAAGTTTGAATTAAGGGCAGCCTACAACTATCTTCCATGGTCACAGTCACTAATATTTGGCTCTAGTATATTTACTTTAAGATGAGAACTTTTGGTGTGGTCAAAGAATGGGATAAGGGGCCAAGGTTCTCAGAGAAAGCAGCTCAACTTCTTTCACCCAACTGTAAAGAGGCAGAGACACAACTGAACCTCACATTCAAAGGCTACGATGTCTCTCCTTCCCTGGAGAAGTATTGACTGAGCTTGTTAGACTCAAGACAAACTTCAGCAGGAGACCTGACATTTTTGGATGGGAGATGCTTCTAGTTGCCTATAGACAGAATTCTAGCCAGGAATGTGTTTCAAAAAGATGTCTGCCTTTTATTATCACATCCATTGTTCTTTTAGGTCACACATAAAGATATTTAAGGTGCAGTTGCTGCTGAACACTGAAATCAATGCTTCACCCTCTCAGAGCATGTAGGCAGACAGGTATGGAATCCATGTCCTGAGCAGAGAGCTTCATGCTTACACAGAGGACATAAAGCACAAGAGAGAGCCTCTTACAGCTGGCAAGTCATGAGGCAAGTTTGTGAGACTAGAAAGATTCGCAGTAGATGAACACCAGATTGAGACATCCTAAGCCAATCACAGCTCATGATCCACATACTTTTATAACAGTGTAATTTTGTTAGCAAGAAGGACTGGGGTGACCCCTAGGTATTTCATATCTGAAAAGATTGCTCTACATTCAGGATACACATATTTAGGAGGAATAAATTGTTTTCATGACTTCTACCTATGGAACCTGGAGTTCACTGCTCTCGAGAAATAAAAATGTACCATTAGGGAACTGAGAATGCAAGTGGCTAATGAGTGCTTACTCCACAGACAGTCAACAACTTGATCAGAGTCCTTGCATGGAGAGTGGAGAAGTTAGGGTTGGGTGGGAGTTAAAGTCCTATCCGAGGGCTGAGTGATCACTGCAGCCACACCCTGGTCTGCACTGAGCTCAGTCTTTGGGAAATGACCATTAGGATCTCAGCAGTTGATAGGGAGGAAGCTAGCAGAGCCCCTCAGACAGCACAGTTGTTCTGACTCTATTGTCCGTTAGAACAGCACGGAGAGCCTCAGTCTGTATGGGTAGGCATGGGTCTTGCCCATTACATGGGACTCTGAGTATCAAACACTAGGGAAAAGGAGTCTTTGCTGATTCCTCTAGCCTACCGCTCAGAGAAGCCTACTGACTTGGCCTGTACCCCACTTCCTCCCTACAGCACTATAATCCAGATAATTGAGGCACAGAGAGACACACTGACTGACTTGGACACAAACATGGGACAGACAGGGCGGAACTGTGTCTTTACCCTTTGAACCTCTTTGTCCCATCATTATTTCCCTTGCCCTGTGGATTGCCCTGCTCCACCATTTCAAGTCACACCACTGTGTATTGCTCTGCCCCAACACTCCACCTTTCATGGTTGTGGCTTGTGAAATGTCCGAATTTCAGCAACTTCACATCATAAACAATAGAATTATTGCACACAGAAAAAGGAAAAGTAGACTATTACTTTTCTCCTGATAAAATTAGAATATCTTCACCAATATATAGATATCCATCGTCAAAAATCTATTGGGTCTTATAGCCTTGAAACACACCTGATAACCATATTTGAAGGTTTTTCTGGCGAAATCAAATAACATCTGGCGACTCAATGTGCAGTTTAAATAGCAAAGCCACTAAGACAGAGATTCTAAACCCTTCCTCCCACTTCTTATAATTACTTACTACCAATAAAACCATGTTGAAGCCAGGCATGGCACAGGCCTGTAGTCCCAGCACTCAGAAGGCTGAGGTAGGAGGATTGTGAGCCTGATGCCAGCTTGGGCTGCACAGCGAAGTCCAGGCCAGTTTGAACCCTGTCTCAAAACAACAGCACCCTCTCCCCCAAATTAAAATCATGAGAGCACTAACACTGTTCGTAAGGTGGTTGTATTATTGGTGCTAATGATATCACAGTTACATTTCATGCAACTGCCGCAAATCCAAACGTTAAAATACTGTCCTTGTCATCTTAAAAGGAGCCCTGTCTAGCACATTGTCTTCTGAGAGGGTCCACACAGCAGCTGACTCAGACAGACACAGACACCCACAGCTAAACAGCAGACAGAGCTTGGGGACTCTTATGGAAGAATAGGAGGAAGGATTGAGGACCTGAAGGGGATAGGAACTCCACAGAAGACCAACAGAGTCAACTAACCTGGACCCTTGGGGCTCTCAGAGTCTGGACCACCAACTAAAGAACACATATGTAGCAGATGTGCAGCTTGATCTTCATGTGGGTCCCAAAAACTGTCGCCTGTATATAGGGTATGTTCGTTTAGCTGGGTCGCCTTGTCTGGCCTCGGCGAGAGAGGAAGTGCCTAGCCTAGCAGAGACTTGAAGTGCCAGGGTAGGAAGGATGCCGGGGCAGGCAGGGGTGGGGCACTTGTCCAGAGGAGAAGGGGAAAGTGAAGGGGTGACTGGGAGAGGAAGGGGGAGTGGGACAGTGAGTGGGATGTAAAGTGAATGAGTAAAAAAATCAAATTAGAAAACAGAGGAAAGGGCTGGAGAGATGGCTCAGTGGTTAAGAGCACTGATTGCTCTTCTAGAGGTCCTGAGTTCAAATCCCAGCAACCACATGGTGGCTCACAACCATCTGTAATGGAGTCTGATGCCCTCTTCTGGTGTGTCTGAAGACAGCTACAGTGTACTTATAATAAATAAATCTTTAAAAAAAAAAAAGAAAACAGAAAAAAAGAGAAGAACAGAAAAAATAAAAAAAGGAGCCCTGTGCCCGCAACCCCCAGATGTGTTCCTTTCAAATTCACCTTTATCCTTCAAGCAGTTCACACTGGGTAAGACGAAGTGCTGTGGAGTACTATGCAGCTCAGATTCCCTGGGCGTGGCAACCCACTGTGGAACTGAGGCAGAGAGAGGGCTGAGGTGAGTGGGAAGCCACCTTGCCATGCCATTAAGACGTTTTTAAATCCTTCCTCTGGTGTTGTTTCCTAATCTATTTTTGAGTTTTAAAAGAAGTCCTTAATAGCAGTCCGGGGCAATTATCATAAAACTACCATTGAAAAGAGAATAAATAATTCAGAGACCAGACAACAAGAGTAATTATATTACCCATTTTCATTTCTGAATAATTAAGTATTCCTCAGATCCCACACAACGTTCTGCATTATCTAGATCTGATGTTGGCTGGAGAAATCCTGGCTATTTCTTTAGAGCCACCTGAGGGAGTCCTCTAGAAGTGCCTGGGCCAGGGCTAAAACAAAGATCACTTCTGGGCCATGGGCCCTCCTTCTAAAGTACAACGCAATGATTGAAGCTCTGGGGTGATGTGTGCAAGGGGTTTTCTGAACATACAGATGCTCACAGCTAAATGGAAGCTTAGTCTGTAGTAGAAGGAACTCAAAATTGAGCTAGCCTGGTTCATGAAGCACCTGATCCACCACACTAACACCTTAAGGAAGAGTCTGAAGAGTCTAGAGCTAGGCCCCAGGACACGAGGAGCATCCTCTAATAGCTAGTCAGCCCAGGATAAGACATTTAATCAAACCTCTGCAGTCACTTCCTACATAGATGTCTGAGAAAGAGAGAGGGAGAGGGAGAGGGAGAGGGAGAGGGAGAGGGAGAGGGAGAGGGAGAGGGAGAGGGAGAGGGAGAGGGAGAGATCATTTGTTTATGCTGCTCAGAGAACTTCAGAGCTGGATGGAACCACCTACTTTATACAGGACAAGAGTGGGGAACAGCTGCTCAAGATCAGGAGGCTGATTCAAAACCCAGGCAGGGGTGTCCTGCAGCCAAGAGCCGTGCAGGCTGCCTATAGTACATTCAAAGGGGCCATAATTTGTTTGTTGTTGAGATCCTTCTCCTTGCTCAGAAGAAATGCATATTTATGTACTTTATGTATGTTTTAATTTGAGAAGAAATTAATTTGGTTGCAACAAACAGATCATGGACCCCTTGATCTTGTATTACTGGCAAACTCACACTATGATAGTTGCAAGACAAAATAAATAGATATTGTGATTCAAGATCCAACTGACAAAATGCATCTGCACATGCTTGCCTTTCCTAAGTACTTTGGAGCATCGGTCAGAGAAGAAAGCAGTTTCTGTGCTTTAAGAAACGAGTTAGGAGCATGGCTGCTTGTCATTTACCCATCAGTTAAAGGCATTTCTGTGAACAAGGTGCCAGGTCTGGCTTCAGAATATCACAGTCTCACGCAATGTCACAGAAAGACAGAAACCTCTCTTCATAATGGGTCTAGTCTCCCCTCAATTCCCGGACCCCTAAACAGTATCGGAATCTGACACTGACATGCATTACAGACTCGACTCATCACTCCAAGTCTCCACTCTGGAAATAATTCCTTCCTTGTTGCATCTGAGATTGAGAAGTGATTTGCACAGGGCTCTGTCATCCATCAGGGAGAGCTAGAGGGTGAGATTCCAGAACGGCCTGTGACAAGCAGCTTGGTGCCAGTGGCACAGAATACTGGTGGTTGTCTACAGTGCGAGTGCGTCCCTCACTGGAGTGCATGGGAGCCGTTCTCCTGCCTCCTTCAACTCTGGGAGCGCAACCCAAAGCCTCTGATTTCTTAGCTTCCCTCCTTCTGATCAATCAGGGCTTCGGAAGAGGCAGACGGCCAGAAGGAACACCTGTGCACTTTATTCTCAGGACCCTCTTTCTGCCCTCACCCACTACACACGGGTCTGCTCCAGAGGTTGCAATCAGGACGTGCCATCTGGTTCTCAGGTAACACTGTGGCTAAAGGCTAATCTGCCATTTTAAGAAAACTTCTGCTCTGAACAAATACCAAAGCTGAGCTGGTTGTTGATTGCATCTGCCACAGAGTAGTTAAAATTAAATCCCAAACCTTTGGCTAGGCATCCAACACAGCCAACAGAACCTCCAGCGGGAGCCCTGTAAGATAACTCTCCTGCTACACTTCTCACCCCAACCGTTAGCTGCTTTCCTTCTCTCCCCCTTCAGAATCAAACATTTCTTTTCAATAAATTGATTTTTATCCATCTACTCACCCTCCAAAATTGTTTTATCCTGTTCATCCGGGACAGCTTGGAGGCATTCATCCCTATCAGCTGATCTCAGGTGAGGCACACCCCTGCAGCTGCCCCCACCAAATCTTGTGTGCAGGCAGAGATGCCCAGAGCTCTCTCAGCAGGGACACTCCCTGGCTTTTAAGGCTGCTTACCAACAACCACAGAGTTCGCTGTGAGCACAAACAGCCAATAGCTGAACAGGACAGTTAGCCTCTGGGGACCATAGGCAATAGAGCTGCCCCAAGCAGGCTGAGCCTCTGACCTAGGAAGGATCTGCTACCACAGGGAGACTGGGGTTTTTCTAAATTGTCAGGCTACACTCCAGTCTTCAGAGGGGCTCTGCGGACCACATTCTGCTTGTAGGAAGACAGCCTGATGCTTAAACTAATGACTGCATTTGTTTGGGGGGCATGTTTCTCACCATGGGTAGGTATGTTAAGGCCTGGTTTTCTCCTAAAGCTGTCCCTGATTCTGTCTGCTGTTTTACCACAGAAAGGTATGTGACTGTAATGCCAAGGGATACAAAGCTGTCAGTGATTCCTGAGAACAGCTAATTGCTGGCTACTAAGTTTGGTTATTCAGAGGAATAGATATCTGGCTGTGATCAACTTGATGTTATTCAGGAAAACAGATAGGTATATCTGAATGTAATTAGCAGATCTAAGACATGGAGGAGGGAGTGGCCTCCAAGAGCCTAGTGGATGACAGAGTGAAGCTGTGTCCAGAAGGTGTTCTTAACACCGCTTCTGGGACACAGGCACAGGGCTTGTGAGCCCAAGCTCTCTCTATTCCAGTGACTGTAGTTATGCTCTAGGTGTGAACAAGAGCCAGGCGGATGCCAATTACATTCTTATGAGGTCAAATTCCTGTGTTGGGATGCAGTAGTCATTTGCCATTCCTCTTAGGTGAGATCCTCTCAAAGCTACAGTGACCTCCATAGGCCCTGGCCTAGCAGTTGGTGTGTGTGTGCTAAGTGCCCAGTGTCTGAGGGAGGAAGAGCGGGTGGTGAGTGAGTGCTGTGGTTCTGTGCTGTCGACCTAGAGAAGCAACTGCTCTGACATCTTTCTACCTATACAGAAATGGAGCAGCAAGGACTTAATACCAGCAGCTTCTCCTAATCAATTAGGTGCATTCTCATTCTCTCTCTCTCTCTCTCTCTCTCTCTCTCTCTCTCTCTCTCTCCACACACACACACACACACACACACACACACACACACACACACACACCCCACATAGACTTGTTTCTTGTGGTGATGAACTATAAGAGCTCGCTGGAATTTGATAATCACGCAGAAACTAGGACAGAACATCTTTCATGGGACTTGACTGTTGATACAATGAAAGTCACGTGCTAGAAAGGTGGCATAAAGGCAAGCAGGGACAAAATAGATGCCATGGGCTTGACTACATGACTGGGACAAGGGTTTGGGGATGGAGAATTACATGAAAAGCTGAGGACCCAGAGAACGGAAACCTGGGAACTCAGGTGGACAAGGGCAGAATGCTCATGAATGTGCCAAGAATCCGTGTTTGGAGTGTGAGCTTAGAAATTGGTATCATTAGTCTCTAACAGGCTGTCTCTGGGCTAAAGACAGGCTATATCCCAGGACAGTTACTCACCTGAAACCGAAGGAAGAGACTCTAAGGTACAGGAGAAAGAAATGGGGGAAGAGGGTTCTAAGGAGAGAAGCATGGCAGCTGAATTCCAATGTCCTAAACAGAGACAGAGGGACACAAGGACATTTGGGAGTCATATATGTCCTGGAGCCTTCCAATCCCACTGTCCCTGAACATGGTTTTCTCCATGGGGCTGCAGAGTTTTGTTGGGGTTGAAGATAATGTGCTTTTCCCAGGGTGCCTGAGAACACAGTGTTATCTCCAGTCACACACTGTGCAGATGCCTCCCCTCCAGAGCGGGAAGGCAGCTAGCTGGTTTCTCCGCTGGAAATCCATAGTGTCATCTCTGGATCTAAATCCTGCTTCCAGCCACAGACTCTGAGCTCACCTCCTCTGGGCTCTCCATAGCTGGGCAGAAGGGTGTGATTGACAGTGCTGTCTACTTGCTAGGCCAGGCAGCTCCTACTTCCTTACAGCTTTGGTGCTAGGCTCTTCACTGTGACTGACAGCGAGACAATGCCAGCACTCTGGCAGGCTGACACTGGAAGGTGGTGCAGAGCAGAGCCCTCCTAGACCAGCGATGGCCAGGGGAGAGATGGATGAACCTGTCTTCTGTGAGCCCTTTGCATCTTGGAGTCATCCTGTAGTCTGTTGAGGGAATTATTTCCTCACGTTGCTGCTGTCCTGAGCAAGAAGTATTTAGCCCCCCAAACTCTCAATGTGTGGTGGCCTTTTACAAGGTTCTAAGTGGGAAGACTGAGTATTTTTTTTAATCCTAGATGTAGGTGGGATCACATTTTGCAGCTGGGATACAGCTCAAGGCCATACAGAGAGGCAAGGACCCAAATGAGAGTTTATAAACTGGTGCTGCCCCCCTCTCTGCCATGAGCTACAGGTGAAGTAGGCTGGGCATTTTCTTCTGTTGATAGAAATCAAGGAGCTGGGGCTTTTTGAACTCAGCTGGCCAAGGGGCACAGAGACTCAGTCCTCCCCCAAAGCATCACTGTTCTCTCTCCATGGAAACAGAGATGTCTAACAGAAGTCCTTAGAACTTGGGAAAGTCCTGTCCTCCAACTGAGCCCTGGAATACTCAGTCGGGTGGGCAGACTACTTAGCATCATTCCATTACACTCTATCTGGACAGTGCACTCCCTCCTTATCTGAAATACAGTGCATTAGCTCATATGAGGGGAAACCCAGACAAAAAAATAGTCATAATCTCATGAACATGAAGGTTTTCCGGGACTCAGAACCACTCACAGTAGTTTCCTTGGGGTATGCTCTCAGATTTGGGAATCAAAATGCATCCAACGTCCATGTCAGCTATTGATCGGGTCAATACAGCAGCAGAGCAAGTGAAATTTCCCAGGCTCATTCCGTTCCCCACTTAAGAGAGATGCAAGTCAAGCAGAGAGAGCTCCGGGAGTTGGTACTTACGGCCGAATAACACCAAGCCAAGGGATTCAAACTGGCGGCCTTTCTAGCCATTCTCTGTAAAGTCATGTAAGTAAAACCTATGGGCTCAAAACCAAGAAATGCTGATTAATATTTAATGGGTGGTTGGTAAAAATAACGTGGACTTGGATTTATATGATGTGGGAGAGAAGGCAGGGTAGATTCATTGCCCCGGAAACAGACCACAGAGAAGATGAACATCAAAAGAAACATTTAATCACTGAAAATGTGGGTAAGAAAACGTAGGCTTAAGGTACTAAATTATGCAAGACTTTTTCTTTAAAAACCAGATTCTGACAATTTTATAACACTTTATGTCTCCCTGCTGTGCCACTTAGAAAAACGGGACATCCATAGATTCAAGGAGAATGCTTTTGAAATCTTAAAACACCAACCTGGCCTCAAATATTCTCTTAATTAGCATACTCCCAGGGCATCGTGGAAGTTTTAAATTTCAGACAAAGTTCTCTAGTGAAATCTCACATTCTTTTAGGCTGTTGGTCAACTAAGAATTGCATTACCATCTTTAGCTTAACTTGCATAAAAAGACATTAATGATTTATTGACTTTTAAATAAATGGTGTCCGCTGCCTCCACCGGGCATTTGCCTTCTTCCATGGTCTAATGGGTTGTGCAGTAGGCGATCACCTAGTGGTGTGAGATGCCTGAAGATGATGCTAAAGCCTTCATGGATGTCATGTTCAGATTTGGAAGAGAGGAAGCAACAGGAAGCCAGGCTGGCTTTGCACCCCAAGATGGTGACGCCACAGGCTAAGTAGTCTGAGAACAAGCCTCTCACACACCAGAACTCTGATAGAGGCAAAGGCTGAAGCAGCCCCTCTTGCCACGCTCACAGACCCTCCTGAGGCCTTGAGGTCACCTCCCTCATTTACATTCCAGGAACAGCATTGGTGAAATGATGTCAGTTGCATGTACGAAATGAGTTTGAGGTTGTCAGGAATTAAGCTTGGAAAACCTACAGCCATACCTGACGTCTTGGAGATTTGCCATTTCAGGCACCGGTGGCTTTAGACTGACCTCCCAGGGCCACTTATGACACCCCTCATGTAATCAAATGTGGGGCTATGCTCTGCATGGTACCCTTCCCATGCTAGGCATGCTATTTATAGCACACAAATTCCACCTCATTTTCTTATTGTTACTATGACAGCTAGAATTGAGTTCAATTCTCAACTCTAACCGGCTCTTGGGAGAGAGTCCTTCTCTTTGGTAACCCTGCTTGCCTTCCTAAGTCCTCTGGTTCTAACATTGACAGTGCTCTTGCATGGCTCTTTTACCTCCTGGTGTGGATGAGACAATCATTCCATCTCCTGTCACCCCTTCAAGTGTGTCAGCCTTGCTTTCTTCTGGCGCACAGACTCTTTGCAATGGCTTGGTCCAATGCTCTGCCACCACCTGGGCTTCCCTGGTGTCTTGTTCCTCGCTCACATTCCATTCTGAGGCAGAACCTGGCTTCTCAAAGAATGCTAACCTCTCCCCTTTGGCCATTTTCTTTCTACTATTTCCAAAAGTCTTCTATCACACCCAGGCATACCTTCAAAACAAACTGCACTAAGCCACCATAGAATAGGAAAGAATATTTAACCCACAGCAAGTACCATTTCATGCTGTAAAATCTAGAATTAACATCAGCTATCATTTCTTGATATGCACATGGTTGGTCACCACCTTCCAGTGGGAGCCGATGTCAGTGTCTGGGAATCCCAGGTGCATTCTTGCTATTCACATACTCTCACAGAGAGCTAACAGGTCCTCCATTAGAGCTGGCATCTGGCAGGGTGGTTCCTTTCACATGACTCTTTATGATCAGGTGATTGTGAGGGATGGGTAGAGAAAGCTCATTTACTGTACCTTTCTGCTTTCCTGTGGTTGGCCTTGTGGTTAAAGACTGAAGACAGGAGCCAAAACAAATAAAGCAATATACAGTGGTCAGCAGGACCACGCTCTAACAGGGTAGCAGTGCTCCCTGAGGCCTCTGCTATTTCAGTTTGCTCAACAACTTCTTTGCTTCCTGAGCAAATGGCGGATGTTGAGCTCTTGCAAGTAATTGCAGGATGCTGTCGATATAAAGGCCTCATCTTCAAGTTAGCAATGACCTTGTATTCTCAAAGTGCATTGAAGACATATAAATATATATCTACCTATATATATAGGACTGAAGTCTCATCAAGCCATAAAATCTGGGCCTACATTTTACTATCCTCTGAACTCTTAGGTACTGGGTCTGGGGGATAGATATGGACCACTCCACATATGTTAGATTTAATTATCAACTGTAAACATTGTAGAATCTCCTGGGAAGGAAGTCTCAGTGAGGGATTATCTAGACTAGGTTAGCCTGTGGGCAAATCTATGGGTGATTATCTTGACTATACTTCAGTGAGAAGACCCATCCACTATGGGTAGCAGCATTCCCTTGACAGGGGATTCCACAGTAAGAGTGGAGAAAGTATGTTCATTCATTCATTGCTCTCTTGACAGGGAATGTAGTGTGATATGACATTGTGGGTATGACTTGACCCTGTGGAAGTGGTGTAACATTGTGATTATGATATGATTGTGGGTGTGATGTGACACTAGAGTATGACATGACACTAGGCATGTAATGTGACACTGTGGATGTGAAGGACGAGTTACAAGTTTCTTCGACTTTTATTTCCCTACAGTGATGGGCTGTAACCTGGAATTGTAAGCCAAACAAACTACTTCTCTCTTAAGCTGCTCTTGTTAGATGAGTTTTTTAAATCACAGCAACAAGTCAAGGAATTAAGGTACTAAGTCAGGAAGGAAGGCTTCATGTGAAAGGTTTAAGATTTGAGGGATCCCATTGGAAAAGCACTTCACAGACTCTCCTGATTCTTTTACTGTATACACAAAGACACCCACACATATATACCCAGACACACATAGATACATACCTGGAAAGACACACACACACACACACACACACACACACACACACACACGCTCTGATAAGGTTTTACCAATAATTGCTTTGCAAGGCATCCTGACAATGTGTATCTTCCCCACTCAGTTTCTCTCTCTCTCTCTCTCTCTCTCTCTCTCTCTCTCTCTCTCTCTCTCTCTGTGTGTGTGTGTGTGTGTGTATGTGTGCACACACCATGGTGTATATGTGGATTTCAGAGGCTAACTGTCAGAAATTGTTCTTGGCTTTTTTTTTTTTTGAGTCAGGGTCTTTCTTGTTTCTTAAGTGTTGTACCACCAGGCTAGTTGTGGGTTTCTATGCTATCCCCTGCCTCTGTGTAATATTTCACTGTAGGAGTTCTGGAAACACAGATGTATGTATCACAGACAGATGTTTACATGGACTCCTGGGTGAGCTGAACTCAAGTTCTCATGCTTGCATGGTAGAAGCTCCCACTCCATGGCACCTCCATGACCACCAACTAGTTATTCTGTGAGATGGTCAACACAGTAATTGCAGGAGCCGGTGGGTCTTCCTGAGCTGTTTTAGAAGAACTGCCCAGGTGTTTGTCAGAGATGTACATTTAGACCAATCTCCCCACAGTGAGCTTTGGTGACAGTGGGAAGACATTTGCCCATCCCCTCCCGGAGGACAAAGCTGCTACATACAGCAGGTGTACTGGGTTCCCATACATTTGGTGGCTTAATGCAACCCTCACTGCTATCCTATCACAGCCCAGTGCAGCTAGAGTTCCAGCAGAACAAGGCCAGACTCAGTTCAGGGTCCGAGAAGGTAGCTAGCTATCAACAGGCTTGCCTATCTTCTGGAGGCTCTTGGGAAGGATCCATTGCACACCCATCTGTGCTCAGCGTGCAGAACTATCTCTGGCCTTTCCTCAAGAGTCAGCTGTACCTCAAGATTTCTCTTGCTTCAAATTACAGGGGCTCTTCTTTTGATTCTTAGGTTTCAGGCAATTACAGTGGACCCATCTTGATTGTTTAAGATTATTTATCAACCATGGCTCCTTCTGCCAACTCCTTTTGGCAGTATGCACACATGTTCATGGATGAAATACTGGGACAAGGCTCAAAGGAGCCAAAACACTGCCTACTATATTGGGTCAGTGACACCATTTCTGTGTCACTGTGTGACGGACAGAATTAAGTATTAAAAATAACTTCACTATAAAACAGTTTAGCTGGGAAATTATTCTATATTGTATAAGGTTAAAAACAAAAACAAATTAAATTGGCAAGGTTTTAACCTAGTGAATATCAATTCATCTGTGAATTCTTCCACAGTGTTTAGCTCTAGTTTTGGAGATGGGGACTCTGAGAGAGACCTGTGAAGCATCCCTGAATAATCAATCATCTACAGCAAGTGCAGAGTAGCTGTCATGGCTATAGGGACATTCCTGAAGCTCCTGAGTCATGGTTGCCCCAAGCTCTCTGTGCTTCTCAGCTGACTTCAGTGCCACCTGGCTTGTGTCTGAGCACCAAGGCCTGTTCATGTTTGAGTGGATCATCCCTGCAGTGGTCAATATTAATTGCCAAGTTTACAGGATCTAGAATCACCCACTAGGAAAATCTCTAGGGGTGTCTGTGAGAGGGTTTCTAGATTGGGTTAGCTGAAGGGGGAAAGCCCCACTCCGGACTGGATAGCACTGTTCAATGGACTGGGGTCTCTGTACTGAATGCAATGAATGAAGAGAGCCAAGGATGGGCGTCTCTTTTTCTCTGCTTCTCTACTCCAGCTCCCTCATGCTCCTGTAACCACTGTGGACTGACTCTCAAACTGTGAGGGAAACAAACCATCACTCCCTTAAGTTGCTTTTGTACTGCATTTAAGCAGATCAACAAGAGAAGTAACCAATATGGCCCCCTGGTTGAGCCTCTTTGAGTTGGATGTGGAGAATGGGCTCCAGAGCTGAGGAGGTGGCTCCACCCATACAGCACTTGATTGACATGTACAGGAGCCTGGGTTCAATTCCCATACTGAACAAAGAAGACAAAAGAATGGACTATGTAAGAAAGGGGAGGAGACAGGAGATGAAGGAAGAAAAAGTACACAGAAGCTGGAGGAAGAAGTGCAGTGAGCACTTAAGAGGCAGAAAGAGAGGGCAGAGGGTAAGGAAGATTGAACAAGCAGCATTAGCATCAGGAGACAGAGGCTCCCTCATTACTGGGACCCTGAATCTCCCTTGACATAACCAAATCCATTTATTCTATTTATTTCTTGGTAGGGAAGGAGATTGATCAGCAAAGAGCCAGGTGAAGATGCTGTGAGGAGAAGAGAAATCAAACAGAGCCAAGTACCTCCAGGAAGCGTTAGGAACCAGCAGCCTCACTCCTGGGGTCACAGCCGACACCAGAGAGCAGAAAACTGATGGGTTAGCTCCCCATCGAGGTGGAAGCCTGCTACAGAAACTACATGTCTGTTCCACACAGGGTGAAGCTACTGAATGGAACAGGTTTTTAAAAAAGTGAAGGCATAGCAGATCCCAAGGGACCTGTTTTCACCAGAATAAACTGCCTGGTGCTGTAACCAGAGAGGCATGTTTGCCTGTCTTCCCACATCAGGCTAGATTCTCACTAGTTTTATTACTACTGAAAAAAAGAAAGGTTGAAAAGCAAGACACTTGCCCAGTTCCTTTGGCATCATTCCAAACCAGCACACTTCAAGCCTCTGAATCATAATTGGGTTAGCATTTCATACCCAACAAGAATTAAAATGAAAAATGGAAACTGGATCACACATTTAAGTTCATCTAAGTGAGAAAGATGGTTGAGGGACATGTGTGGGAAAAGAGGCACATTAAATACAAACACATAGGTCATCGCTACAAAACCAAGCCATGTGTAAGGGGAGGACTCCCAGGTAGGGTCCCAGCGTTTAGATGTGTGCAGATCTTGGGGAGCTCTGGTTCACAGTCAAAGTAAGCAGCAGATCTGTGAGCAGGGAAGCCACTTTAGCTGTACTCAGAACCCGGGAGTCTGGGCAGGGAGTTCCCAGGAGCCATGCTGAGCCTCAAGAGCCAGAGTCATCTCTCCAGGAGGCCCTCCTTGAGGGACCCAGAAGAAGGCTGAGCCTGCATTCACAATCCCTGGAACTGTGCTGGGCGTCACAGATGCAGATTTTCAATTGGAGTTGGGGAGCCAGGGTAAACGATAGGTTGGCTCAGATTGGGGTACATGGAAAGTCAGGAACAGAAAACAGAAAGTATCAAATAAAATGGCACATGAAGAGTGCGTATGAGTGGGGAGGTTGGTGCAGAAGAGAGTTCAGGTCAGAGCTGGAGGTTCAGGGAGCTCAGGGACACGGTCACTGTATAGGTATGAGGTGGGTGAGGACAGTCAGGCTTCTTTGGAGAGGGTTTATTTATTTTCTATTTTTATTATGCTATTATTATTATTATTATTATTATTATTATTATTATTATTATTATTAATCAAGGGGAAGTCATGAGACAGCTATTGGGAGTTGTTTCTTTCCTTCCACCATATGAAATCCAGGGATCTGACTCCGTTGTCAAGTTTGGTGTCAAGTGCCTTTAACCCACTGAGGCATCTCACTGACCCTGTAAGGGGGCTTAAGGGAGCACAGCCTATGCCCCTGGACTGGCGTAAGCCCCCTTCCCATCCCTGTGGAAGAGCCAGGACTTCGACTACAAGGCTCCATTCATTTCATTTCTTGTAAAGCAACTAAGAATAAAGACTGCCCACAGACTTCTTTAAAATTTCTAAGTTGCTTTCAAATCAATTTCCATGACTTTCATGCCATCCAAGGCAACACTGTGAGAAGCCATTTGTGTCATACAAATATTTACAATGCTATTGCAAGTACACAAAATTTCAGTTAGGCTAAGAAACAAGATTCCTCAATGAATTTCATTGCCATGTAAGCTTTATTGGTATGGGATCTACCAGGCACTCTATACACCCAAAACTGATTGTAATGTGAAAATATACTTTTTTCTGTATGGTTTCTTGCTCATTTGTAGCAAACACAACACGCTATTTGGTCAAGACACACTTGTAAATAGTGTTTTCTGATAAAACTTCTTGCCATGGTGATTTTGTAAAGTGTGGGGCACCACTCACACAAGCACCCCCATGCCCAATCTTCATAAAGCGAAGGACAACAGTGACTGTAATATTCCACTTTTTAAATGATTTATTTATTTTTATTCATGTTACATCCTGACTGCAGCTCCCATCCCTCCTTTCTTCCCTTCCCCACCCTTACAAATCCATCCTCTATTACCTTTCCCTTCTCCTAAAGAAAGGGAACACCCCTGGGAACCACCCCATCTTGGGACATCCAGTCCCAGCAGGACTAGGCACATCCTCTCTCAGTGAGGCCCAACCAACGGTTGGCAAAAGAGTCCAAGACACCGCTGGCTCCAATTGTGGTCACTTCTTGTAGCCAGGCAGGACTTTAGGTAGAGGGAAGGGGTCATTAGACCATCCAAAAAACTTTCAACCCCAAATTTATCCTGCCTACAAGATGCACAGGGATAAAGATGGAGCAGAGACTGAGGGAATTGGCAACCAATGACCCCACCCCATGTGAGAGAGTCAAGCCCTGGCACTATTAATGATGCTCTGCTGTGCTTGTAGGCAGGAACCTAGTATAACTGTCTCTTGAGAGGTGTCATCCAGGATCATCAGGCAGAGCTTCGGGTACCTTGTGGAAGACTCAGGGATGAGTGAGCCAAAGGGATCAAGGACACCACAGGAAAACCTACACGGTTGACTAACCAGGGTCCATGGGCTTGCAGAGGCTGAGCCATCAATCAAGGAGAATGCATAGGCTGGAACTAGGCCTCCTCCACTTTTGATTTTTGTGATCTTTTTTAAAGAGAAGAATGCTGTGAGACACTATTCCTAGGAGATTTAAATTAATATTGTGAACCCCCAGGTAGAGAACCAATAGAGATGTCTCTGGTGCTTTGAAAGAGGATATCCTCCTCATTTGAATGAGGTTCATATGTTTGAATACCATATCCCCAGTTGGTGGAAGGATCAGGAGGTCTTGTTGGAAGAGGTTTCAAAAGCCTTCACTAGCCATGGTTAGCTCTTTCTCTACCTTATGATTCTGTAACAAGATAATAGCTCTCAGTTATTGCTCCAAAGTTATGCCTTCCCTGCATGTTGGTTGTGGACTCTAACTTCCTGGAACTGTGAGTCCCAAACGAACATTTCTATAAGTTGCCTTGGTCATGGTATCTCTTCACAGCAATAGAAAAGTAACTGAGACAGTGATCGAGCCATAGTAAGGATAACTCCAAAGAGTATCAGTGGAATTACTTACAGGAAGATGGGGGAGGGGTTAATTATAGGAAGAGAAATGACTCAAGACAGCTTGCATCACCAAAGTGCACTACAACCTACTGACAGTCCACAAAAGCTGGAATCCTAGAAAACACTGCACAGCCAACGGATTGGAGAGGGCCCTTTCTAGGCAGCTCAACTTGACTGGGTTGCTAGTCAGTTGGGCTTCAGTGCCTCTCAATAGTCTTGCTGCTTATATATGATTCAAAGAGAATAGGGATAATCAATCTGGTCAATTTCAGGAACTTCCTAGGTTTAAGAAGTTTCCTTGCACTTAAATAGATGGAATGCTTCACATCCCTTTAGAACCTTTGCGTCTCATTGTTGTTGTTGTTGTTGTTGTTGTTGTTGTTGTTGTTGTTGTTGTTGCTGCTGCTGCTGCTGCTGTTTGGTAGCATTTTATTTTTTTTAACTTTTTATTGGATATTTTCTTTATTTACATTTCAAATCTTATCCCCTTTCTTGGTTTCCCCTCCAGAAATCTCATCCCTCCTCCTCCTGCTTCTGTGAGGTTACTTCCCCACACACCCACCAACTTCCTCCCACCTCCCCACACTGGCATTCCCCTACACTGGGGTATCGAGCCTTCATAAGACCAAGGGCCTCTCCTCCCATTGATGCCAGACAAGGCCATCCTCTACTACGTATGTGGCTGGAGCCATGGGTCCCTCCATGTGTACTCTTTTGTTGGTGGTTTAGTTCCTGGGAGCTCTGGGGGGGGTCTGGTTGGTTGATATTGTTGTTTTTCCTATGGTGTTGCAAACCCCTTCAGCTCCTTCAGTCCTTTCGCTAACTCCTCCATTGGGGTTCCTGTATTCAGTCCAATGGTCGGCTGTGACCATCCGCCTCTCTATTTGTCAGGCTCTGGCAGAGCCTCTCAGGAGACAGCTATATCAAGCTCTTGTCAGCATGCCTTTGTGTCTTAATGAGTTTCCCCCCAGGTTGGACTGCTTTATCTGTTACATGAGGATCTTGGCCTCAGCCTCACAAATAATGAGAATATAGACTTGAGCCACCCAGACTTTGGTGTATGTTTTAAAGATTCATTACTTAAAGACTTATTTTAGCATAATTTATTTAAGTAAATACAATGTTTGTGCACATGTGTGTATGTGCATGTGCATGTGCATGCGTGCGCACACGTGCGTGCGTGCTTGTGTGTGTGTGTGTGTGTTATTTGGGTACCCACAGAAGCCAGAGGAAGGCATTGAATCCCCTGGGGATGGAGTTAAAGGCAGTTGTAAGTCACCTGAAGTTAGGACTGGTAAGGAAACTCCAGTCCTTTGTAAGACCACCAAGTACTCTTAACCAAGGGGCCCTATCCCCTGACCTTATGGCCCATATTTCAATGAACATATACACAAAGCTGACTGAACTTCAGCAGTGAAAGTCCTTTACCTTCCCAGCTCCTGTCTTTCCCTTCTAGCAGTCACTGCTTAACTCACACTAGCCCATTGATCCTTCTCCATTCCAGGACTTGACATTAGTCTTATAGCTAGGGCTAGAGAGGAGAAGGTTCCTCCTTCACTAATCAGACACAGAGGATACAACTTTGGGACATATGAGTGACACTCTTCCCTGAATAGAGAAGCCATGAGAGGCAGAAGAGAGTGGGGTGGGAGAGTCTTAACAGCAGCTAAGTCCTTGCTCGGCCATCCGCAGGACCAGCTTTGTTCTGGTTTAGGCTTTCAGTTTTCCTCTTTTGGGGGAAGGTTAGCTTAAGTTCAGTCAGCTATAACCAGTTGCTTCCAAGATGCAGCTGACTAACTCACCATGTTAACACTGATTATATCATGGAATGCTGGGATGGACACTTATTTTACTGGACAGAGGTGATACATTAGCAGAACATGCTTGTGACATGTTTGGGGTGAACATCATCTGTTACTAGTGGTGCTACTATTTAAGCAATGCATTTCCCATCTTTTCCATGAGTTACTCTGAAGTCCTTTACCTTAGTTCTGGTGTCAACGAAATATTGACCAGATTACAGTCAATTGACAGGAGATGCCAAGGACCCTCAGAAGGGTCAGGAAACACTCTGTTGGAAGACCTACATCTGCCCCACCCCTGCTCTGAAGCGTCTGCCCCTGCTTTGGTTAGAAAAAAAAACCCATGCTGCACCTGCCCTTTGTTGAGGGAAGGAGGTGACCTGTGGTCAAAACCACACACAGCGTACTTCCTTCACTTTCATTGCAGAAATCACTTTCCATGGAGACAGTCTGAGGGTGGTACATGAGGGCATGTGTCTGACTGTCTCTCCACCCCTGGAGCAGGCAGCTGGCTTGGACGAAACAGTTCATTTACTTCATTGATCCTAAGCATCTTCCTAGCACAGGAATAATAAGGCCTTCTGGGCTCTTCCCTCTCCACTAGGTCTGGACTCTCAGTGTCTCAGTCAGGGGTCCCTAAGCCGATTTTCTGTTGATTACAAGACATCTGGAGTAAGGAAACACTTTAATTGCAATGGCCATTCCTTGCTAGGAAGCTGATCTCCCTAGGGTCATAGCCACCTGTCAACCTCCAGCATCTGCTTTGGTCTCTGCCTCTCCTGACACACACAGAAAGAAATAGATTTGCTTGCTGACAGCAGCTCCAGATGAGGCCAGGCAACTCCCTGAAGCAGTGTGGGGGGTGATGTTGCCTGACAGGTACGAGACAGACTGTCTGTCCCCAGCAAGACCAAAGCAGTATGTATGCTCAGTGTGCTCACAGCCCTAGGAGCCAGTGGGTTTCACAGATCATTAAGGCGGCCAATACACTTGCAAGAACTCATTCACACTTCCTGATCCATGTTAAATCCCACCTGAGCCTCGGGTTATTGTTCTAAAAGTAAGAAGTGTCAATTATCTAGCAATATTTTATAGGGGTCTGAGAAAATAATTTATTCTGATCAAATAACCAAGTTTTATATGAACTAGAAATCAAAATTTTTCCTACCAAATACACACATGGTTAATGTCACAGGGCCTGCACAGGGGCAAAGTGCCTCTTAAAGACAGCTCCAAGCCCTGCAAGTTCCAACCTCTGAATGGGTCTGCCGCCATGCCAGTTGCATCAGATCCAACCTGGGAAGTACCTCGCAAGAGGAGTCAGTGAAAACCCCTTAAAGGGAAGGTCACATTTGAAGGCTCAAAATGTTAACGTGGAGTTGAACTCTGCAAACCTTAAGATCTGGCTTAAAAGACAGAAGCAGATTCAGGGAACATCTCATGTTGGCCAGCACACATTGCTGAAAAAGTCAGCTCACGATGAGAAAGCAGAAGTCTGCTCAAAGCTCATAGCACCCCTAGCCCTAGGTATGAACTTGAGCTTGGAATGAACTTGAGCAGCCTGTAGAAAAAAAACACTCAAAATACACCTTGCTGGTTTCTCTTTGCAGCTCATCTTGGAGGTCTAGAGGTGTGTGTGTTTGTTTGTTTTTAAGTCTTCCGCTCCTCAATGGTTTACATGCTACCCCTGTTCTGTCTAACTTCCACCTGGCCTCCATCTGGTTTTACTGTCCTGGCTAACTGGGAGAAGGATGGTCTCCTGGCTGTTGGTTTCCCTGAAATACTTTCCATGCTGTAAACTGACTAGGAGTGCGGTGGCAGAGATTTTCCTTATCAACACCCACACACTGGCTCCAGCAACTGCACTGTAAATTCTGCTCTTTGCGTCTATGCCTCTCACGTCCAAACCTGGGTAGACACTGAATCGCTCTTTCATAGATGTTACCTGTCTGGCATGATTGACTGGGTGCCTCAAAGAAAGGAATACAATTTATGTGACTTGAAACTATTCTGTGAAGATACTTCTAGCACATTCAAATCTGTGGGTACAAGAGGACAAACACAGACCTGCATGCTTCTCATAGGACGGTCGCTGGAACAACACAGGTCTCCAGGCTCTAGTTTCCTTTTTGTCATGTAGATAATGAAAAGGCTTATTTGTGCTACACTTCCAGGTAACAGTCCACCAAAGAGGGAAGTCAGAGCAGGAACTCACACAGGAACTCCATAAAGGAATGCTGCTAGGTGGTTCACTCTCTGCCTTGCTCAGACCCATGATCATCTGACTTCCTTCTACAAACCAGGTCCACATGCCTGGGGGATGGTACCACCAACAATGGGCTGAACCTTCTTATATCATTCAAGAATCAAGACAATCTTTCGCAGACATGCACACAGATTAATTATTATTAATTAATAATTAATAAACTGGGATTGATCTTTTCCAGTGATTGTAGGCTGTGCCAAGTTGACAATGACAGTAAGGACAAGGCTACTATGCTACTTGGCGTCACCATCTTCTTCTACAATAGGCAGTAAGTGGGGACCTCTGGCAGACATCCTGTGCTGTTCCAGAGGACAGAAGAGAAAAACTAAAGATTTCTGTGGATGGTGGCAGGAAACAAGCCATGTTGAGAAACACTGATAGCCACACACCCCTGTCGGGAGACTGGAAACCACATCGCTGTTTTAGGAGGACCAATGTTAAGTGGCATCTATTGATTATCCTCCAGCATCTTTTCGTTCCACATGTAATGGCATATGGGTTAGATTATTTTGCTCATACTTTTAGAACTATGTTTTGTGTTGTAATCACCCATTACTAGCACTACCCAGTTATAGGAAGAAACATTGAAAAGAGGAAAAAGCTCATGTCATGTGAGTTAGAGTTGCTGCACAGAAAGAACTAGACATATTGATGGACCACACAGAAAGGATGAAGGATATTTGGTGGATAGAAAGAGGAAACTTGGAGAAATATCTGCTCTCTGTGGATGGCCAATCTCGACCTCCTTACTTATCCTGTAAGCAACCTCAATAAACTCACTGGTTCGCTAGGTTGGACTTAGTGTTGTCTTATACTGGCTGGTTCGCTGTCTGGTATGCATTGGCGTTGGTTTATGTCTTCCCAAGAACAGTACCATGGTGCCTATCCTCCCTCCCTTTACAGCACGCCATGCTCTACTGCAGGCTGTAGTCTGCACACACACTGGTATGAAAGTCTGCACCTCTCCTGGTACCCAGGGTAGCTTCGCTCATCTGTTGCCTTGTGAAACTTCTTTGACCAAGAAGCAAAAAACCCTGGATGAAAGTCAGCATAAGTATGGAGTTTAGATTTCAGTTAAGAAATTAAGCCCCTTTTCAGTAGCACAGAATCTAGTGTGACACCAAGGTGAGGCAGAGACTGTAACAAGCACCAGGGAAACATTAACCTGAATTAACCACTGGGAAATTTTAGGTGAGGCCAAGCCAAGTTTTCTACTGGGTCATTTAAACTTTAGGCTAGGGTGAGTAGGCTCCTACTTTCAAATGGTATTTAGAAGTTTAAATGTTCCTTTTCTGGACAGTAAAAAAAACCAGCTTTGCTTTAAAAGAATAAAAATAGCTAATTAAACCACTGAGAATTTAACATATATATATATATATATATATATATATATATATATATATATATATATACATACATACATAAAGTGAGCATGGCAGCTCATTGTACCTGATGTGTTAGGAATATGTGATCCCTCCTCGCCACCCTGCTGCCATGTAGGAAGTATCCAAATGACCAGAAACTAATGAATGAATATAAAACACGATGGGCCCAACTAACAGGCCTGTCAACTAACAGGCCTTTTCACTATTAGTGAAAAGGAGTAGGATTTTGTGACTGTGGTGGCATACACCTGTCATCCCAGACCTCAGGAGGCTGAGATAATGGAAATGGAAATTCATGACCAGCACAGACTGTGAAGTAAGAAACTGTCTCAAACAACAAGCACCCAGGAACATGTAGCAACATAGGTGAATCTCAAAACTTCCTTAGTAAGGGAAAGAAGTCAATCATAAAGCCTGACATCTTCTGCCACCAAATGACAGGAATGGGTTGAGTCACTGGTCAAAGGGGTCCCATGGAAAACCTCAAACATCATAGGCTATTGTCACAGCTATTGTTACACTCTACAACCTGGTGATAAGACCCAGTAGCTGAAGACAACACTTACATACATGTAACCAAACACAGAGAGGTTAAACCGGTGCCTAACGAGAAGCTTCACCCCTATTAGTAGTGAAGGCGCTCTACACAGCAGTGGAGGAGAAATAAAATCAGTATCTCTCAGGCACAAAACCTGCAATCAGTGACAGGGACTCGCCTATAGTATGTGTTTATGCATTAGCAGCACAAAAGTTATGGGATCAGCCAACCATTTTCTGATTGGTTTTAAGGCTCATCCCATGAGATGGAACCATACTTGACACTGAAACAAGAACCTGAGAATAGACAGGTCATGGGCCTAGGGGAGCACTTTATACTATCATTCTGCTGAGGGAACTAAGAGCCTCTCTGGTAAGGGCTGAGTAAGTGCTAATCAATAGGTAGAGCATAATGACACTGGGTGTCATTTTATTGTGCTGAGTAGAAGAGATTTCAGAGCACTCAGTCCAAAATGGCATGTCTTTATCAAAGCCCTCTGCTCAAGCTAAGATATCTATGCAGAGGAAAGGTAGAAAGATCGTAACAACGACAGGTAATTGGTGACTCCAAGGTAAAAGTATTTTACAGCCTTAACAGGGCTGATGCTCATATGACGTCAGAGAGACTATGGCAGCACATACAGGGTCTTCACAGGTACAAGCCAGATGAGGTCCTAGCACTAAGAGGAAGAAATAGACACAAGCTCCCTCTCTTAACCAAGAAGCTATCTGCAACAGGTCTTCACTGGGCTTTGCTGACTCTGGTCTTCACTTTTGCATTGGTTTGCCTCGCTTTCTTCACTGATCAACACTTGTCCTGATTTCATAGAGCGAAATGCACCAAAGAACTTCTGGTAATTTTCTGGCAAGTTCTTGCCACTCCTGTGGACTAGCCTCCCGCTTTTTTCTAGATCAAGATGTCACTGTTTTGCTAGTGGACTGGACTGCTAACCACAAAGGTTGGAATTGCCTCCGTAGAACTATTTCTGAACAGTTCCACAACCCCCATTTTCTATTAATGTTTCTTTCCCCCTAACCCTGGTAGGTGGTGGGCTAGAAGGGAGGTTGAAGTGTTAAAGAACCATAATTAAGTAGGTTTTGAAAGACCTAATCCTATGCCCAAGGGCATAGTAAATATCAGTTTCCTCCAATAGAGTCTCACTGGGTACACAAACCACACCTCAGGGCTTACCCCATGCCCAGGAGTCACACAAAATGAATTCAATGACATTTCATGTGGACTTTTAATCTCATTTTTGCTTTGTTTGGGATTTTAAATTTTTGTCATATTGGTCTTTTGCATGTTTATTTTGACCCTTTTGGTGAGATTTTGTGTGTGCCTCCTGGTTTAGTGCTGTTGTTTTGTTTTTGTCTGAGGTTGGGGTAGGGAGAGGGAGATGGAGAGAGAATGTAAAGTTAGATAAGTGGGGATGTAGAAGGATCTGAAGGAAAGAAAAATGATGAAAATATATTGTATAAATTTTTCAATAAAAAGTTAAAGAAAAAGGTAAACACACACAGTGCAATACTACTTACATAACATGGTGGGAAGAGGTAAATCTACAAGACAGCAGCAGATGAAAGGCTGCTGGAAGCAAAAATAGAGTGGATGGAAACAGCTATGGAGATGACAGAAAACATTGTGTTGATATTTGCATGATTCTGAATAGACTAAAAAAATCATTGGATTGGAAGCTGTAAAGGGATGGGTCATAGTGTATAAATTTTATGTCATTAAAGTTCTAAAATAAATGGGATGGTAGAGTTGTCATCCCATGTTAAGTTGGGCATTATTATGGCATGCTGAGCAGGTGGGGAGATAACTCTTGGTTTCTGTAAGACTTCATGGAAATGCACAGATACAAGACAAAATATACAGATGTGGAGACATGCCTCAGGACAAGGTGCATCTGGGCCAGGCAGCACACAGTGGTGGCAGCTGTCACAGGAAGCCTGGAAGTCCCAAGAGCAGAGCCTCAGTTGTGCTACACAGGGTCCTTAGCAAAGAGAAGAGTCTGAGCTGTCCTGAGGGAGCTGGCAGGAAGAAAGTGGCCCTAACGAAAGAGGGCTCTAGTAGGGATAGATGGAAAGGTGGGTGAGTCCTACCAGCTTCTGCCTCCATAGAAGTGACTTTCCCCCTCTATCCAGAGATCTCCGTCAGACAACAAGAACCACAGAGATTCTGCAGAGGCTGATAAACCCTACTTCTCATGCAGAACAGTAAGCCATCCCATTCATCAACAGACTGTCCCACTGAGAAGTAAGTAACATGTTCAAGGAAGCACCCCATGCCAGCACTTTGGTCTTCCAGATGTTTCTACTTCAGTTGCTGAGGTATTCACAAGTTAGTCATGCCCGAATGCAATACATAGGATTGTATCAATTATTTCTCCAGAAATATATATGACTGACCCACGACTACATTCTGTGACTAAAACAGAACTCACTAATGGTAACTAATGGGCCATTTTCAACAAAACTAAAAATAAATGTAATTGACTTAGGTGGGAGCCCTACCCCAGGGGTCACCTTTAAGCTCTGCTCACTCTGCTCGGTGGCATGTGAAGTGGTTGGATGTCAAACTGATGCATCACAACATGGATACTGGAATGACTGCTACAACACGCTAGTTTCTACTGACATTTGAGTGAACTCCACTCTAAACGCAAGTATAGAGTAGCACAGGAACACACACACACACACACACACACACACACACATGTACACATACACACACATACAAACTCATGCAATAATAACAATAATTTAAGAAGAAAATGCTATGGAAAAGATCAAAAACATTAAAGAGTTTATCCATTTAATAGCAAGATTAGGATTAAGAAATGGGAGGTTATTATTTCTTTCACTGACAGAGTATAACTCTAGGACATACAAGGCAGCTCATCAGGTAAGGGTGCTTGCTGCCATGCCGACAACTTCAGTCTGATCCCTAGAAGCCATATAATAGGAGAGAAGCAACCTCCATAAGTTTTCCTCTGACCTCTACACATAAGCTGGACATACATGAATCCCTCTTCACATGCTAAGTAAGTAAATGCATACAAAACACAATTAAATAAATTAACTTTATAAATATTGAACATACCAAAAGTAAACATCGTTTTCAATAAAAAGAGAAGTGCAGTGAAGTTTCATGAGGAATCGCCCATGCCATGCTTAGAGCCTAGAGAGGAAGAAGAGGGGATCATTGCTCTGTGGAGCCCTGAAGAGTGCTGTGCCACACTAATGGAGGCCTTAGCTGCTGCATGGCCACTCTGTTATTTTCAGGAAGCTGACTCGTGTTTATATGGGTAGGTCCCCTGAGCCAAGCTTTCAGAACATTGGAATCATTCCCCTTAGTGTTCTAGAAGCACAGCTGGCTAGCCCAGAATGGGAGAGCAGGCTTAGAGCCACAGGCATGGTTTGTACAGCCTGAACCTATCCACAAGAGACTGCCCTGTTAGGCTCTACAATGCAGGAAGTTCAACTCTTCATTCTTGATAAGCTTGTGAAAAAGCCAACCCCAAAACTGTTCAGTAAGACAGACCAGCATGCCCTACTCAGTTGCCCCATAGTATTATCCCTCCTCGGACTGTCACATACAGGCTGTGACAGGGGTCTGGAAACTGTGGTCCTCTTCTAGATGTGAAGCACCAGGGTCTTAAAGCGAGAAGCCAAAGAGGGAACGAGAGGGTACAGAGATGGTTGGCTCTGTGGTGCTTCTCTCACAGGATCCTTCTAAGGAGGATGGTATGTAGAAAAATGACCTGGACACTTCTGACAAGCCAACCATAGCAGAAGAGACTTCATCACCCATCCCCCAAACACCGCAGCAGCCTACACAGGCCAGCCCTGCATCTCCGCTTGGGCACTGCTGGTTACAATTTTAGGGATCTGTTATATAGCCTGCATTGTCCGTTGGTCTTATCTACACCTCTGCATAGCTCTAAGCAGAGCCTGAGCCATGATCTGTATGGCAGTCTGTTAGCTCCACATCCTTCATAAGAGGTCCAGAGCTTGTGATCTGAACTGGACTCCAAGCTCTGGGACTTTGGGCATGTGCATGTGCTCCTGAGTGTGTGATCAATTTGTTTGTTTTTCACCAAGGAAACATCCTATATTCTACTACCGTACCTCTGGAACTACTTGAAATGAGCAAATCACATCTCCAGGAGCCTTGCTCACTCTGTCACCTGTACAACCAGCAGCATATGTGTTCTGTGTATAATGCTGTCCACCACAGTTAAATAACATCTCATTTTACTAGGCCAACTTGCGTCTGCACTATCTGCTCCTTGGATGGTGTCAGTAATATTTTACTGGAAGCATCCATTTGCTTTGAATGGATCTGGCATGGGAAGGTAGGGATAGAGTGGACAGAATCAGTCAGGCCTATAGCCACTTAGTCACCATTACTCCTGTCTGCAGATCTCTTTGGCCTGACATTATTTAACACCTACCATCTCTATCCTTCAGCGATAAAAGGCTGAATTTATACATATTGCAAAACTATGCCATCAAAGAAATGGATCTGGCTCTCAGTTTTGATTGCAGTGAAATAGCTCAGTTTTGAAATGACAACACAGACAGAGCTCTGTGGTTTCTCTTTGGCCATAGTAACCCACTGTGTGGATTGTGTCATCCCATATGGCAACTGTAGCGGAGGGGTTTATACCCTCCCTACATTTTTATGTACCCTGCCATCCAATTCCCTGTCACCTGTTTCTCTGTCATGTCCCTGGGATGATTGTCAAAAGCCAGATGGTGGGTTACAGGTGAAAGTAAACACCCCAAAGACTAGCTGGTGCTTCAAGGCTGGGGAGAGTTTGCTTCCTACAGAGGTCTGGCTGCACAATCTGCAAGCGGAGTGTAAACCATCATAAGCAAGCACACGCACGCACGCGCACGTGTGTGCGCACACACATCACAAGCAGGATGTGAACCATTCCCTGGGCCCAGGCAATTGGAGGCCTAACTTATGAATACTACCATTCCTTTGGAACTTCTGTGAATGCCAGCACGGACTGACTCAAGGGTCCACATCACCTTCCCTGAGGACCAGGTCCAGGTTCCATGGCAAACATTCCTGTTGGCACTGTTTTTCAATACAGTCTCCCAGGAAACATCTATACTCTGGCAATTCCTTGGTCCTAGATCCCAGAAGAGCGGGGTCGTGGGCACTGAGTAATTTCAGGACAGGGTTCTCATACCCTGCTCATTCACATGGGTCTTTGCAAGCTAAGGTCCATGGTGCCGATGGTCATCAACATAGTATCATACAGACTCTACTTATTCTTTGCTTATGGGAAAATATATTTATGTCTAAGTTCCAAGTGGATGATAATATGTTCAAAGGTCCACTCAACATATTTTTTAAATGATGACAAAGAGAAAAATCAGATTGCCACATGGTGGCATAGCCTGCAAGTGACCAGTATTCCATAGAGACACTTTTGGTGTCTGCTATGATGTAAGTCCCTAGCTAGGGGAGAAGCCTGTATTTTCTCCAAAAGTTTACAGACTCCCTTTTCATAACAATTATGATACACATTTCATCAATAATAATATAAACTGTTGATTAAAAAGATCTTTCCCCGACTCGTTCTTGCCTGGGAAGTCATAGTCATTAGAACAGGTGTTGGGGGCCATTGCAGCCTCTCATTTCCAACATTGCTGGTATAGAGGAACCTTTACCCTGGCTTAGCCTGTTTGCCTACTCTCTGTAACCCCCTTTCTCTGTTTGTGTGTGTATATATATGTCCATCTCTCTCTATGTCTGTTTTTGTCTCTGTCTATAAGTCTGTATGTCATCTCTGTGTTTTTGTTTCTGACTATGTATCTCTGTGTGTTACGCACCTATGCATATTTGCATGTGTTGAGAGTTTGCATGTAGATGCACATGCATGTTTATGTGCATGTGGAGGCTGGAAGTTCATGCCAGGCATCTTTATTGAGTGGAACAGAGTCTCTCGCTGAACCTGAGTTCCCATATTCCTACAGTTTAGCTAGCCAGACTTCCCTAGGGAAGCCCCTGTCTCAGCTTCTCCAGTGCTGTGGTTACAAGCGCACTACCCCTGCTTGACATTTATGTGGATTCTAGGAATCCACATTTGGGTTTTCATATTTGTACCACTAGTGATTTATCCACTGAGCTGTCTCTCTGTCTCCCCAGCCCCGATTCTTCTTCATTCATTGTCTTCCAATGCCTAAAGCACGGTTGGAACTTGAATACATGTTGTGGATTACCTTGCTACGCATGAGACCTGACGTGCTCTCCGTGGGCCATGCTCAGAGAAAGGCAGCTGGGAACACCAGAGTGATTTAAGGTCTGCAATCATGTTTGCATGTAGGCCAGCCCTCCCTAACTTATGGTCTCAGTACACACTTGGCCTCTGACTGACACCAACTGCAGCTGCTTCAGCATCTGGAGCTGTGGTGGGAGGGAAGGACACTCACTGTAATCCCCATCCCAGTATCCAGGAGACAGGGGAGGGTCTGGATCAGCAGGCTCAGTACCAAACTTCCTGGGTGGCTTCTGCTAAGCTGTGGGGGTCATTAGAAAGCCCCACTGAGTGATGCATTGAACCAAACAGAAGGCAGTCGGCAGCCCTGGGACATACAGCTTCCAGAAAGAATGGCAGCTGAAGGGCAAACTGCCTGATGCTACAGGTACTGAGAATATTTTTTGGTCCAATGCTACTGGAGGATGGGGGATTGCAGGTCCCTTAAATGGGACCATTTGTGGTCAGGTACGATGAGGTGGGTGTTTGAGAGGCAAGGTTTGAGATATCTGTGAGGCTTGGCTCATTGAGGAAACATGAGGCTGGCTTGTATAGATCATGGTTTGTGTGTCTGTTGAAAGTGTAGATGTATTTCATGTCTCTGAAAGAATTCCTGAGAAATAAGGGAAAATGTAGAAGCTCCCGACCAAGTCTATAGGTCCCAGGATGGGGTAAGCCATGAACATCCCTGTGGAGAAAAATGTTGTATTCACTGTGTCGTACAACTTCCTGGAGCAGTGACCCTCTGTAGACTTTGTAAAGACCACGGGGACCAGTGTAGATAAGAGTGGAGAGACAAATGCATAGGAAGGAATTTAAACTCATTCCTTAAAACAGCACATGCCCTTTAATGACATTTGAAATTTCAAGATAAGTTAAATATCATTGCTTTAAAAATAGGTCGTTCAGGATCAAGGGAGATGGATGAGGTGAAGCCAGAGACTTCTGACTGTGACATAGCACAGCACAGCACATGGTTTTGCAGCTCTTCGCTGGCTCCCTGTTCCCAGCAACCTCTGTTGTAGCTGGCAATATCACCCTAGTTCAAGGGGAGAAGGTGTGTCACGGGAAGCGCACACATCGTATCAGGCAGCTCCTGGCCCGTGTCATCTCACTGTCCCTCTGCAAATCTTGCTGTACAGTTCCAATCCAGATAAGTGACTGAAACACGAGTCAGCCATGTATACAAAATCACTGGAAATGGGCCTATGTGTCTCCCTGTTTCCAGGCCATTGTGGGCACTAAATGGGGCAGACACAGATGTCAGGAGAAAGCTAGGCGGTGGCCTCACCAGTTATCAGCTCACCTAATACTCATCTGAAAGGGAAGCCTCTTGCCAAGTGCTTTGGGCCATAGCCCAGATATCCATCATGAAGACTGGTGGGACATCATATGTCCAATTGCCACTCTCATGGGACTTGTTCAGGTCAGGTATAATGAGGTGTAAGTCTGAGAGGCAAGGATTGGGATATCTATGAGGCTTGGCAGGAAACATGATCAAGGAAATATGGAGGAAATGTGAGGCTGTGTTGCATAGATGACTGTTTCCTGGTCTGTTGAAAGTGTAAATGTGTTTCATATATTCTAAAAGAAAACGAGAAATAATTGAAGATGTAGAAGCTCCCCACCCAGTCCACAGGTCAGTATTTACTGTTAGGCAGATGCATTTTAAGATTATTCTCCGTTCTTATGTTTGTGCATATACATTCATAATAAGAAAAGAATAGAAGGAAGCGAGAAAAGAGAAAGGAAGGAAAGAGAGAAGGAGAAGGAGAGGGAGAGGGAAGGAGAGGGAAGAAGAAGAGAAGGAGGAGGAGGAAGAGAAGGAGGAAGAGGAAAAGAGAGGGAGGGAGAGAGAGAGAGAGAGAGAGAGAGAGAGAGAGAGAGAGAGAGAGAGAGAGAGAGAGAGAGAGAGAGAGAACACATTGCAAGACTGAGAAATAGTGGGACATGGGGACCTGAGATGCAGACCCAGTGACCAGTTTTGTTGGGAGGAGGCTGCAAAGAAAATTCAAGCTGTAAGTAGGATGGTGAGAGGAAGGGAATGTTTTGGATACTCAGGTCCCTGGTCTCCTAGATATACAAATAGAGTGAGGGAACTCTCAGAATTCTGCTGGGCCTTCTTCCTGCTTTCTGATCTCTGGCCTGAGAGAGGCTACCTGGAGTACCCGGGGGCACAGAGAACACTGTAGATCTGTGTGAACTCCTCCAAGAAGAGGCTGTTCCACATGCAGCATGGGGCAGAGCACTCCTCTCCTTTGCTCACCACCTCCCCTGGCACTGGAGTACTGGGTACGCAGCTATGTAGAGCTGTAGACATGTAGAGGAGAGTTGTCTTCTAATCATGCTGCTTCCCGGGGTCTCCTCATATTTACACAGAGATAGAGAGGTGATGGGAGATGCTTCAGTAAGGTCAGTCAGCTATCATTACACAATCTGAGCCTGGTAACAATGCAGCCTGTCTTCTCAAACCCACACTGAACACCCACCGTGATGGCATCAGGCCAGGGGTTGCAATGGACTGTGGGGGATCACATAGGGAAGAATGGCTGCTGGATCTCACCATCCCAGGTGTGGAGAAGTGTGACTGGGTGTTAGGATGAATAATACAGAGAGTGCATGAGACAGGAGCCCAGACGCCTGGGCTGCAAAACCTAAGAAATGGGAAGGTCCACAAGCATGAAAACACAAGCTCTTCTAGTTAAATAGACACGAGTTCGTGGAGCCCACCAGCTACAAAGTTGGCAACAATTGAAGCAGTGGTAACACCCTGTAGGGTTCCCCTTCTGTACTGCAGATGAGAATGCAGACTGCTGATGTGACTGTCCTACAAGACAACTTCCTGACACTTATCAATACTTTTTTCTAACTATGCAACTCTAACAATCAGGGGTAAAATGTATCAAGGAATCACCTGACACTGGAGGACAAGGAGACATTAGGATGACAACTGAGTTAATGGTGTGCGAAGATACTTGGAATCTACTTCTGTACAAGGTCCCCGAGCAGGGCAAAAAGCATAAGCTACTATCATTTTTGTAAGTTATTTCGTAAGTAAAAGAGTCCTTGTTTGAATAAGTGTGCACAATGTACACGGACCTAGATGGCAATAAACTTACACGGGTCTATAAAACGTCAGGAAAGAAATCTGCCTGACTGATAAGCATTTAATATTAACTTCTCAAAGATCACCTTTGGTTTTTTTCTTTTTCCTTTTTTTGTTAGATTTCTTGGCACATTAAATTTTTTTATACATTGCCTATTCAAAATGGAAATGTTCAGTGGTTTCCTAGCTCATCTGAGTGATAAGCCTACAAGCCTAGTTCTGTCCACTGGAACACTTTCAGGTTTACCGACTGCAGGGGCACTGGACACAGGAGCTCTGAGGAGCATCTCCATGGAGGACAGCTCCATGGCCCTCCTGTTTTAGCTGCTTTTGTGCTGTCATGGCAAATGCCCTGACATGAACAACTTAAAAGAGAAAGGACTTTTAGTACAGAGCTCAGTATATTGTAGTGAAGAGAGCACAGTGGGGCAAGCACTCACATCATAGTAGCCAGGGAACAGAGCAAGAGAATGCCTGGGCTGTGGGCTTTATCCTTGATCATCTATTTTTCTATTGCTGTGATAGAAAGACATGACTAAGGCAACTTATAGAAGAAGGGCTTTATTTGAGCTTCAGTTCCAGGGGAAGAAGAGCCCACCAGAGTGGGGAAGTAGCAAACAGGGAGTCTGGAGCAGCAAGCTGACAGCTCACATTTTAAAATATAAGCATAAAACAGAGAGTGCCAACTAGAAATGACATTTGTCTTTAAACTCACAGTATGCCTTTCCTCTGGGTCTTATTTTGTCCAACAAGTCATACCTCTTAAACCTCTCATACAGTGTTATCATCCTGACCCAAATGTACAAATTCCCAAGACTATGGAGGGAGATTCTCATTCAAACTGCCACAATCCTCTTTTCTGTTTTCTTCCAGCTAGGCCCCAGACTATGGAAGGAGCCTTGCAGAGTCAGCTAAGTCTCCCTACTCAGTCAGTCCTATCTAGAAACGTTCTCACAGGGATCCCCAGAGGTGTGGTTCCCTGACACTCCTCAATCCAGTTGATGATCAAGACTTACCTTCACATCCAGTGTCAGAACACTCAGAATTCAGCATTCAGTCAGAGAGGATGTTGGGGTTTGGTCTGTTAAGTATGATAATGCTAAATGCTGTACCTGAAGATCTAGGTCTATGAGTGAATCTTCACATTTACAAGCTTTTGTTGTGCAAACCTTGTTCCTTGATTTAAAATTATTGATTAAATAAAATTGGCTATAGCTAGTTACTGGTGAGATTAGAGATATGTGGATTTCGAGCTACCTGGTCGGGATGGAGAAGAGAAGGGAGTGAAGAGAGACCTAGAGAAAGAGGAAGAATGAGAGGAGGAAGTCGAGGGTAATGGAGCAAGAGCATTTGGCCAGGGGAAACAGTAAGTATCCAGGATACACCACTAGGGAGGTAGCCAAGCCAGCAGTTAGAAGAGTAGATTAGGGATAATGATAAAACCCAAATAAGATAACCATAGTCTGAGTCTCACTTCTTTGTAAGCCAGTTGAGTACAAGCTTACATTGGTTGTACTACAGGAAGACACAGAGCATCCTGCCATGGTTACATTTGTGTTTCTGGGCAGAGCAGGCTCTGCTCCTCCCTCCTCTGGATGTACCACCCACCATTCATTCAATTTACAGATGTTCTCCCAGGGCTGATCATAAATCCCAGGCAACATTCCCAGATGTGTTTCTGACCCTCTGACCTCACATTGCTATGTAGGATAAGACACACTAAAAAGAAGGGGGTGTCCACTTGAGAGGGCCAGCTGACTTGGAAACAACCTGAGCCGAGGCCGTTATGTGCTGGCATATGGAGGGCGACTAAGGTTGGACGGAGTCTATGTTTCATTGTTTGACAGTGGAATCAGATGGATGCTATCCCAGTGAGGTGCTGACAAAGAATCTTCTTGTGAATGTCAGTCATCTCATGTTTCAGGACACTCAAGTATTGGTGTGATGTTGTTTGGTTTTGGCACTGAGCAAATTACGGGTAGACGGTAACAAAGCTGAAAGAGATGGTAAGGAAGAGGGCTGGCGTCATACCGACTAAGTCTCCGCAGTTTTCTCTGCTGTGTGAACAGGCAGAGCTGAAGACTCGGTGGGAGCACCTCGCCTGAAATGAGTCAATAAAGAGGGGAAGGAAATAAACATGCAAACCCAATTCAACAGAGGAACATCAGTCCATGAGGACCAGATGCATGAGAAACCCGCCCCATCCCACCTCATCCCACCTCATCCTACCCCATCCCACCCCACAAGCAGTTACCTCTGTGACCTTCCTAACCTGCCTCTGAATACATTTGGAGAATCAGATTGTTTATTTATTTTTATGTTCACTGCATGCTAAATTATGTATTCAGTTTGCAAACCCAAATCTCAAACCAAATAAATTATCCAGTGCCAGCCAACCTCCAGCTTCTTATTCAATATTTAGTACCTTGTGTTGATCTGTTAAATTCAAATATTTTCCACTTGTATACTGTGTTTAAATTGCCACCTCGATCACTTATTTAAGCTACTTAACAAAATCATGTGCAATGAATTAAGCATGAGGTCATTATCCATTTATCGTGTGGTGATCTTAGCCGCTGTCCTGGGAATAAAGGGTCTTTCAATTTGAAGCCACAAACAAGAACAGTGTTTTGAATAGCCAATATTTAATTAATTTCATAAACTTGAACTAGAGCCCATATTCATCTTTTTCTGTAACTTTAGGCTTAGTTCCTCTTGATAGGTCCTAATGCAACCAAAAAGGTAGATTTTACCTCAGGGCAAATCTGTCCTTTGTGGGACCCGGTGAGGAATCTAATACAAATGTTTGTTAATTCCTCTGGTCCTTGCTGATCCTTGGGGAAGGTGTCTGATTCCTGACTGTGCTCACTTCTAGACTGTCCTGACTGGGGTCTCTTTGCTGGGGACACTGAGAAATGAGCTGCTGCTGCAGGTTTATTCAAGCATGACAAGGGCGTAAGCCATGTCCTTTAAATACAGCTGAAACAGAAATTCCCATCAGGTGCAGATGAGACTGTCTTTAGGACAGAGTGTCTGCAGACTGGGTGGGTCTAAGGCAGGAGAGGGAAGCTGTGCTAAGCACACACAGGGCTCTGAGGGACTTGGGAACTAATGCCCAGGCATGACCTATTGGCCCCCTCTCAGTTCCACCTGTGCTCATTCAAATGGTAACCGAAGAGCGGCTGCAACACTGAGATACCAGGCACTGGGGACATGGAGTCGATGAGAGATGGGAACACAGCAGTAAACAAAACAACCAAGGCCAGCCCTTTCAGATACTCGGAGCAAGCAGGCACAGCCCTCACTGTCTCTGTCTGTGAAATGGCAACCCATACTGAGACGGGGCCATGAGAAAGTCACAAAGCACATACAGTGCTTTTGTAGCAAGCTGCCCCTTCTGCACTGCGAGCTGACTTCTTCAATGGGGCAAGAAAACACACTCTATTATGTTTTCTATTATATCTATCTGATAGAGAGAATCTTTTCAGGCAGATACTCAGCCAGTGATAGCCCCCTCACCCATACATCCCAGAAGGCCAAGTCTGTCCGTGAATAACCATGAACCTTTCAATGTCCCGATGTGATGTGACACACTCACCCCGATCACTGAGCTCAGCGGGCATGGATTCAACTGCTCCCGAGACTGTCAACAAAGACCAAAGACAAAAGTGGCCTCCAACCAGCCCCAGCACTAACCGAACATTTTTAGATCTTCACACCAAAGAGCCTTTCAGACACTACCTAATGGGGTCAGCTCAAAACTGGTGGAGAGAAAGCGAAGAGCCAGAAGGTGCTGAAGCTTAAAGGGTTTTAGTCAGGTGTGAACTGGCTATAATCTGCCTACATCCAGGAAGCGTGAAGCATCCCCCAGTCACATTGGCTCACTGTGCCCTGATCAGAAGTGAGTTTGGCTGCAAAGCTTCTGTAAGGCAAAGGACACTGTGGTTAGGACAAAACGGCAACCAACAGATTGGGAAAAGATCTTTACCAGTCCTACAACAGATAGAGGCCTTATATCCAAAATATACAAAGAACTCAAGAAGTTAGACCGCAGGGAAACAAATAACCCTATTAAAAAATGGGGCTCAGAGCTAAACAAAGAATTCACAGCTGAGGAATGCCGAATGGCGGAGAAACACCTAAAGAAATGTTCAACATCTTTAGTCATAAGGGAAATGCAAATCAAAACAACCCTGAGATTTCACCTCACTCCAGTGAGAATGGCTAAGATCAAAAACTCAGGGGACAACAGATGCTGGCGAGGATGTGGAGAAAGAGGAACACTCCTCCATTGTTGGTGGGATTGCAGACTGGTACAATCACTCTGGAAATCAGTCTGGAGGTTCCTCAGAAAATTGGACATTGAACTGCCTGAGGATCCAGCTATACCTCTCTTGGGCATATACCCAAAAGATGCCCCAACATATAAAAAAGACACGTGCTCCACTATGTTCATCGCAGCCTTATTTATAATAGCCAGAAGCTGGAAAGAACCAGATGCCCTTCAACAGAGGAATGGATACAGAAAATGTGGTACATCTACACAATGGAATATTACTCAGCTATCAAAAACAACGACTTTATGAAATTCGTAGGCAAATGGCTGGAACTGGAAAATATCATCCTGAGTGAGCTAACCCAAACACAGAAAGACATACATGGTATGCACTCACTGATAAGTGGCTATTAGCCCAAATGCTTGAATTACCCTAGATGCCTAGAACAAATGAAACTCAAGACAGATGATCAAAATGTGAATGCTTCACTCCTTCTTTAAAAGGGGAACAAGAATACCCTTGGCAGGGAATAGAGAGGCAAAGATTAAAACAGAGACTGAAGGAACACCCATTCAGAGCCTGCCCCACATGTGGCCCATACATATACAGCCATCCAATTAGACAAGATGAATGCAGCAAAAAGTGCAGGCCGACAGGAGCCGGATGTATATCGCTCCTGAGAGACACAGCCAGAATACAGCAAATACAGGGGCGAAGGCCAGCAGCAAACCACTGAACTGAGAACGGGACCCCTGTTGAAGAAATCAGAGAAAGAACTCGAAGAGCTTGAAGGAGCTCGATACCCCTTATGAACAACAATGCCAAGCAACCAGAGCTTCCAGGGACTAAGCCACTAACTAAAGACTATACATGGACTGACCCTGGACTCTGACCTCATAGGTAGCAATGAATATCCTAGTAAGAGCACCAGTGGAAGGGGAAGCCCTTGGTCCTGCTAAGACTGAACCCCCAGTGAACGTGAGTGTTGGGGGGAGGGCAGTAATGGGGGGAGGGTGGGGAGGGGAACACCCATAAAGAAGGGGAGGGGGAGGGATTAGGGGGATGTTTGCCTGGAAACTGGGGAAAGGGAATAACACTCGAAATGTAAATAAGAAACACTCAAGTTAATAAAAAGCTCTCTTTAAAAAAAAAGAAGTGAGTTTGGTTTGCCCCATTATGAGAGGTTCTAGGACCAGGGGGGTAGCTTAGCTGGAGAGCATCTATCTAGCATCTGTGAGGTTCAAAGTTTATCCCTGACATCTAAAGGTGGAAAAGAAGGAGGAGGAGGAGGAGGAGGAGGAGGAGGAGGAGGAGGAGGAGGAGGAGGAGGAGGAGGAGGAGGAGGAGGAAGAATCTTGGTTCCAAACTTCAGTAGGCTTATTTCATGCTAGATGAACAATACATTACATCACATTACATCAAAGAGTAAATGGTCCTGGTATGGCCAAGGGTTCCTAAGGTTTGAACAGGACACAAAGCATAAAGTATGTTACAGTAGAGAACTACTTGTGTTTACCTGTCCATGTACTGTAAACCCTTTTTCTTCAATATACACAAATTAAAAAAATGTGGACTGGGGTAAATTAAGTATAGATGTAGGTTTTGGATTTGTTCACACATAGGATCACACACAGGCTATATAGAGTCTGAGTTAAGTGTGTAAGCTGCAAAACATAATAGCTAGTCATCAGGCCCCTCCTACTGGTTTAGTCCACACGCCCAGGAGGCTGGTGCGCATGTCTCAAGGCTCCTCCAGCTTTCATTGGGCTCTTTGCCATTGCCAGAACCACAGAGGTCCAACAAGCCTTCTGTGAGGGAGGAAACAACTGGATCCAGAAACGGGAATGGAGCACAGTGTGAGTGTTGCGCTGGTCTAACACCCCGGTACAGGGCTGAATAGCTTAGAGAACAGGGGAGTGGATGATTTCCTTCTGTGGGGATCAGGGGATAGATTCTCTCAGGCAGTGGCTATGGAAGCGGCACAAAGTACTGTGCCCTATCTGTGGAGGGAGAGGAGGTGTGAAGGAGACTACATGGCTTCATGAGTAGTTCACAGAGTGATGCTGTGAGGGAGAGATGGGGCAGGCACAGAGAAAGAGTTCCTGCTCTGCTTGGGTTATGAGGAACCCCAAAGGCCACTCAGGGGCTAGTGTCATCCCTGTGAGGAAGAAGATACCCAGCTTCCTCCCTGCTCCACAGGGATGGCAGTTTTTCTTGTCAGATCCATCAAGGGCTGCCCAGATGGCTGGTAAGCTGAGAGTTCTTGGTGAGTCTAAAGATTTCTAGATGAGAGAAAGATGGACCTTGGAATCAACCAACCAAGTACAAAAAGCCAGCTCTTACTCAGTGTGGGGGTGCACCATCCAGTCAGCTAAAATTCTGAATGAAACAACAATGCCACTAAAAGGTGTCTCCTACCCTCTTCCTCCTAAATCTGGGACACCTTTCTTCTTGTGCCCCTGGACATCACAGTCCCAGCCTTTGCTCACCAGAGTTCTCTCCACTGCCCACTGGTTCATAGGACTTCAGCTTTTGACGGACAGTTATAGGTATCTTCCTTGGTTCTTATGCCTTTGAACTTGAACTGGATCACACAATCACCTTCCATGGTTCCCCAGCTTGCAGATGGTCTAACATGGGCTTCTCATCCACTGTCACCACAGAAAGCAATGGTCCCAATGCAGTCCTTCTTGCCAATCTCCATCTATGCCTACATAGATGCTGCCCCTACCCCCAATGCCCCCGATGCTCTGGAGAGTTCCATTGGTGCAGCTTCTTTGGGTGCAGCTGCAGTCACATTGATGGTTCTCTTGTCTCGTTAATAGGAAAATAAATCAGAAATCTTTCCGGGTGAGTTGTCCCTGGTAGAGTTAGTTCTGCCCACATCTGTTTCTAGGTGACCTGCCCAGTCCCATCTCTCCTCAGCTTTCAGCATCTGGAGCTTTTCCAAACACTGTCTTCACCCTGCAAAGTGTCTCAGTAGGTCTTTCTCCCGCTCGCTATTTCCATTCAGTTGCATTAAGTGTCAACTTTATGTAAATAGCACTCATGCCTCCTAGAGAACTGTGTTTATTGGCATCATACACATGAAACATCTTGGATGGGTCCCACTAAAAATGAGGCTTGGTTGGTGTGTGAGGAAGCCTTTAATGAACTTCTGAGACAGTAATCAAAGCAGTGAAGTCCACATAATTTCTGTTCATAAAAAAAAACTTGCTTATAAAGAGGCATGAATTAAAAAAGAGCCTACTGGCGGTGATGCTGAAGAGATGAGACCAAGTATGCTTTTGCAGAGGATAGAAGTCCAGTTCCCAGCACCACATTGGGCAGCTCACAAAATTGCCTGTACCTCTAACTCCAGGGTGATCTGGTGCCCTCCACTGATCTCTGTGTGCATGTTTTAACATGCACATAACCCTAAAGTGCACACATGTACACACATAATTAAAATAATAGTAATATTATCTCTTCTTTAAAAAGGAGTCTATTGAAAAGCAGATACCAGATTGCCAATATGGGATTCTGAACTTTCTGTTTGAAAGAGACCCTGGGCTCAGATATACTTACTGTCCCTGTGCCACAGAATGAGCCTACTGTGCCTACTGGGGCAACTCCAGAGTCTCAGTGTGTTCTTGTAGTGAAAGTAGAAGCAATGGTGGCCAATGTAGACCACAGCCACCCTCCCCTCCGTGTGTGTGTGCGTGCGTGTGTGTGTGTGTGTGTGTGCGTGCGTGCGAGAGAGAGAGAGAGAGAGAGAGAGAGAGAGAGAGAGAGAGAGAGAGAGAGAGAATGCTCATGTCCAGGTGTACATGCATGTATGGTGGCTAGGAGCTGATTGTTAATTTATTATATTGAGATAGGGTCTCTCACTGAGCTCAGAGGCTCAGAGTGTTTGTTTTTTAGTCTGACTAGCCAGCTTACACCACAGATCAATTGTTGTCACTATCAGGGTATCACAGGTATAGGTAGGCCATTATAGCTAACTGGTTTTCTGCATTCATCCTGGGATTCTGAGATCTAGTATTCATGATTATGAAACATGTACATTACCCACTGAACCATCTCCTCAGAGTCCTACAGTGTAAGATTTAAGTTACTGCCTCTGCTGCATGTGATGCACCGGCTCTCTGCCTGTGCATGGATGAGAGGAGGGGTCAGGTCATTGCAGCTGGTGGTTCTGATCACGGGGAAGGTGCTCGTTAATCCACGGAGCTTGGCTCAGTTTCCACTCGAGTAACGACACTCCACCTACACACGTCTCATGCTGCCTCTCCTCCCTCAGCATCGGTCTCCAGTGTCTCTCTCACACACTACAGACCCTTGGCAGAGAACTCATAGCAGCCTGCTCCTGCCACAGGGCAGTACGTGTGTGCATTTTCCCATGTAACCTCACGCTTTGCAGACTTCAGTCATTCACAGAAATGACGTTTGCTTGTTTGTTTGCATCTAGGTGGTGGAGTGTATGTAGAAAGCAGTAACCGGATGTGTGGAGAAGCAACAGTCCGCAGGGACCAGGCTTGCCCAGCACCAGGTTCCTTCATCACCCACACATTTCTGCTTCGCTGGTTTAGCATTTACTGTAATTGTGCGGCAGTAGACGTGGAGAGCCAGATTATATTTGACAGCGGAAGGCATGTAAAGAGACTGGAGAGAGGGATACATTTATCCTTGATTTCCTGCAGGAACTTCATATGTGAAAGAATTATGTAGAGAGATGGGATGAGGTCACCTCAAAATGGACAGGCTAGAGGCAGAGGCTCCCAAGGGCAGCATAAAACAAGACCCAAGGGAAGGTCCTCAGAGGCATGACAACAGTTTTCTGTTCATTTTTCTTGCAGGCAATTTAGGAAGTTGTAAGAATCTGTGAAGGTCTAGGCAGGAGGGTAGGGAGAGCCTCCAAAGGCATTCCCATTGATGCAGGTGGGTTATGCAGTATATTCTAAGGTAAATTATTATAGATCTAATTCACCAGCAAGAATAACCTAATTTTTCAGCCAGTGTTCAAAAACTCCTATGGCTAAGCATATGTATTTCTTAATGGTTTCCGGAAACTGCCTAAATTATTGGTCTGATAGAGAACTTTTCAAAGGCTCATGGTTCCAGTGTCGACATTTTACTATTTTTTAAAACTTTCTCCAGGAAGCTGTCTTTGAGGAAATATGAACAAGCTTTCGAAAGCTGTGTGGTAGGCCTGAGATGCCTCGGTCTCAAGGAAGAGGCGCCATATCCAAGGGCTTGAGGAAGCATTTTGAATCATTTTAGGAGACCCTTGAGCAATGTGTATGAATGAGCCCTGCTCTCAGAACACAAGACCACTGTTCTCTCATCCTCATGGCCTGCCCACATTTCCAAAGCTCTGGAGTATGCTCCAGTGCCATTAGCTTCAGCAGCATGCCAGGCTTCCGAGAAACCAGAAGCTGTGTTTAGGTAGCATTTTCTTATAAGAAATCCATATGAAAAACATCCCGTGTGCATCTTCAAATTTAATTACATCTTCTAGAGAGAAAAGCCTGATCTGTAAACTACGTAATTTATGTGGATCTTATATACCCATTTAGCTGGGGAAGCCCAGTGAAACCTGATCCTAGAGGCAGCAAAGAGGAGAGGATAGCTTAGCTTTACCCTTTAGTATGGGGACATCAAATGTCATGAAATAATCATCTTATTAGGAAAGTGTCATAGAGGGAAAATGCAGGGCTCCCTGTAACCACTAGGGCAGGGACCAATGGCATTTAGGGAGATGGCCCAAGAAAGGATTGGCACTAGAGGAACGCAGAAGAAGTCAACAACTGAAGAAATAATGGCCCCAAAGGGCATTTTATGTCCCATACATAAAGCTTCCAGACAAGACAAGATACACAGAATTCCTGTCTCAGGAATGGAGACCAACTACAGAGCTAAGATTGAATCCAGGAAGTGTGTGCTTCAAGGCAGTGCAGACTCAAAGGAAGTGTTCGCCCATGGGACGTATGTGCTCAAGGAAATGTGTGCTCAGAACTATGCATTCATAGGAAATGTGGCCTCACAGGAAAAAAACATGCAGTTTGAGGAAGACTATATGTACCAGGAGTGTGCACTCACTCATAGGAAGTTTAAATTCACAGGAAATGTGCTCTCACAGGAAGTGTGTGTTTGTAGGAATCAGGAAGTCAGAGCTGATGCCATGTCCAGAGTTGCAGGAGTTTATTTTTTGCTTTATTTTCCTTTTGTTTTATTTTTGATAACTGGATACATGCACATAGTGAGTAGTCATCATTTTCATGCTCTAGACCCCTCCTTCATCCTCCAAAAGAAACCCTTCTTCCCCATAGGCCCTCGTTCTGCCTCGGTGCCTTGTTTCATGTGGTGCACCAAGTCTAACTTGTAGTATCGTGAGTATGAGTGGGGCCACTTTTTAAAGCACCCGAAATGGCAGCTTACCAGTAGCTATTCTACTGAAGAAATGACACTCCCTCCCCCAACATCCATTACTTGCTAACAATTCCCAGGGCTGTGAGAAATCTGAGCTCCTCCCCCATAGATTGTGAGGTATTGTAGATTCCCCTCTTGTGAAGAGCCTTTCAGTAACCAGGGTCTGTGTTTACCTCATGGTGAACTCAGTGTAATAACCATGTCAGGTCCAGAAGACTTCTTGAGGAGATCTCAGTGTGCCCAACCTCCCAAACTGTCATAATAGGAGCCAGAATCCTTCCTAGGACTGGACAGGATCCAGACAGAAAAGCTTCCCCCAAGGGAGGCAGGTTGTTTTCTCTGTGCCTTCTTCCCCGTGTCCCAAGGCAATGCCCTACCTGCTTTCTGCCATTTTGTACAAGTATAAATCCATGAACAAATCTGATAACCCCACTGAAATACAAGCGGGAGTGGACACAAGATCACCATTCTGGAAAATTCTAGAGAAAATTCCCACTCTCCCCAGTGGTGGTACCAATGCTTGAGAGGACGGTCTCAGCCTGCAGAAGAGTGTCCAGTGGATAAACGGGAATGGAAGGGCAGGTCTTGCTCTGTGTTCACATCCTTCCTGTTTCCCTGAGGTACTGGAGAACTGTGTCTAGCTAAGCATAGGCAGATGTCCTCCCTGCAGGAGAAAAATGTCTCAAACTTTAAAGATTGTGCCAACTAGTCACGCTGTGCAGTGTGAACGGAATGCGCCTTTGTGAACTCGCAGGCACGACTTTCCACAGACTGGTGGAGGGGCTCTCCAGCACAGTGAGTCTTGTCACATTAGCAGGCTGCTGAGCAGAGGTGTGGACCTAATTGGCAGCAGCAACGGGAGGTGGATGAAGCCCATGGAGCCTCTTCTGGTCCTGTGGGGAGTACTGTACTGGCCCCTTTGCCTTCCTGGGATTGCGCCAAGCCTGAGCCAGGAAGATGAGTCACCGAGCTGATTGAGCGGAAGATCAAGGGTGCCCCATAAAGTCCAAATCCCATGCTGAAAACGCCCGACTGTCCCAGATACAAGCAGGCGCCTGCTGTCCAGGTTCAGAATGGCCCCAGCCTGTGGTCTTTCCTATAGAACACATACTTCTGTCTCCTCATCTAGTCTTTTGATGAACTCAAAATTGTTCAAAAAACTATGAAGCCAGGCAGTTGGAGGATAGTTTTCCTGTGGTCTCTTGGGAGATACTGTGCATTGTTTGAGGGTTGTCAGCTTGTCTCCATATTAAGAGAAGCTTCCTATCTCTCTTTTAAAAGATGTGTTGTATCTCTCTTTTGTCAATTTAATTTTATTTTTTTCACCTTTTTTAAATTGGATATTTTATTTACATTTCAAATGTTATTCCCTTTCCCAGTTTTCCCTCTGCAAGCCCCCACCCCATCCTCCCTTACCTTGCTTCTGTGAGGGTGCTCCCCTACCCACCCATCCACCCACTCCCACCTCATGGCCTAGCATTCCTCCACACTGCCACATCTCTCTTTTAAAAGAAGTGTAGTGTCGTATCTCTCTTTGACTCCTGACCTCAGAGGTGGGTTATCGTGTCCTGTGTCTGTCTCTCTTTGTAATGATTTTACATCCCCTGACAAATGACACTGCTCACTGCAGAGTTCTTCAGAGCCTCTCAGAGCCTGGATCCACTTGGAGCACTGTCTCACTCTAGCAACCCACTGACGGGTCAGGGCACCACTAGGGAAGCTGTGGGAAGGGGGTATGCACTGCTCTGTAGCAGACATCTCTGAATCTATTTCTGTGAGGCATGCAAAACATGTCTTGCTTTTAAGACTGAATAAGACACCATTTTTTAACGGCAATTAATACAGCCATGGCCTGAAGCTTGTGTTGTGGCCGTTGCTGTGTGATCATGTCGGCAGATACATGCTATTATGCTTACTCTCTATCTCCCTTACAGCTTAAATCTCTCCCTGTTCTTTCTCTGTTTGTCTCTGTAGATCTGGGCAAGGAAGACATGAGGACCCAGTAGCTGCAGCAGCACAGGACAAGGCACAAGGGAGGGGACAGTCACTCATACAGAGGAGGATGGTATCAAGAGGGACTAATAGGAGCCAGGCATGCAGGACACATCAGCTCTGTGCTTACAGGGCACAGGGAAAATGAGTGGTGGGAATAGAGCCCAGGGCTATCTCCAGGGAGCTGTGCTCCTGCTCACACCAAGTATATTGGAACTGGAAGTATGACATGGGGTATTACTAGGTGACCAGACCTTGTGATTATGATGGAAGGTTCTCTATCCCTGTGATGTCATCATACACACAAGGAAACTCAGTGGAGACTGAAGAGATCATTCTACATAGAGCTTCTTAAAGCTCTAGAAGGAAGGGGAAAGGGCTGGAATGGGACCCTTAAAAAAGAGCAAAGGCTAAGGCAGAAGAGTCCTGCAGGTCAAGAGGAGGGAATGTGATGGAGCAAGGAGACTGCATGACAGAGATATAGCCAAGACACAGGAGGGCAGAATGGGTAGAAAGCACATGTGGTGCCCAAGGAGGAAGGAAGGTGTCCCCATTTACTGGGAACTATGTCTTCCCAGCTGGTTTGGCCAAGTTGAGTTCTGTCTCCTATGCAATTATCAGAGTGGGTTACAAGTTCTCCTTTAAGTAAAAACTCACTTGATTTCTATAGAATATATTTAGCAAGCCAAGGGGAATGCTTAGTAGATCAATACTAAGCCAGCAGTACACACGGCCAATCAATCAGCTGTCCAGCCACAGTTTCTCTGATAATGAGGCTGACAGAGATTTGAGTACAGTGATTTCTGTCTCAGTACAAATGGGACTAAATAGGGTGTGGGATATTTAAAAAACTTTTTTATAACTTAAAATAGGCTTAGGAAGAAATAAATAAGTTCTAACCACAAGCTACACACAAGGCCAACAGGCGCTTCTGATAATGTCACATGATGGGAGGTGGGGTTGAAGCTCAGTTGGTAGAGTGATTTGTCTAGCATGTATGATGCCCTGGGTTCTGTCCCCAGCATTGCATAAAGTGGTGCATGTCATTAATTCCAATACTTGGGAGGTGGAGACGGGGGGATCAGAATGAATTTGAGGCCAGCCTGGGATACTTAAAAAGTAAAACAAATCACATTGCACTTGATTTACAGGAAGAGAAAATGTGTGTCTACAAAATTTATAAATGAAGGATCAGATTTCCTTTTATATTTCCAGGCTGATATTTAACTTTTGAAAGACATAGCCAATTTATGAACTGAACTTATTTCTAGCATAATTAGAATCGAAAGTTTCAGGGGCCCGTGTCTCCTTTTCTCCTTGCATTCCCTTCCATCAGACACAGAGAAACCAGAGTCCAAAGGGCGTCCTTCCAAGATACATTTTCTTTATAACACCAGCATTTACATAAGGAACAAAGCCTCCTATTTCATCCCTGCAGACAATATTAGCCCTTCCAGATGTAATTAGTAAAAGTCCCTCATCATTCCAATTATTGATTTCATCAAACATTCTTCTAATCCAATATTCTCCAAATAGGACTTTGATCATTTTCTTGATGTGCATTGTAATTACAGAACAAAGGACAGGAGGCATGTGAAGGAGTTGACCCATTTTTGAAAGGGCCTTTTGATTTGCCAGTGAGGACTTTGAAGGCCAAAGACTAATTTGAAGCCTCTCTTAGAACTCACAGAGATGTCCAAAGCAAATGCTTTTGGTATGTCCCAGGTAAGTGGCTTCCCCATGGGGGCCAAGTGGATGATCAGTCAGCGTGGAGGTTCTTTAGATGTAACAGACCATGACCATGCAAGGTTGGACTGTGTGGCACCCTACGTCCTCTTTGAGAGCCTTGGAAGAGTACCCACATCATAAATAGCAATTAACTCTTAGAATACACCCTGGAATTTAGTTGCATGGGATGCAGAATTGGCCAAATGTATTTGTTCATTTTTGCCCACCTGACAGCTTTGTGCACCCATGTGATCACCAGGAGAGGGGAACAGGTACTGAGTTCTTACCTTACAGTTCTGCACTCCTGCTCTTCCACTCCTTCAGTTGTCAACCCTCTCTGCCTCCTCTGAATCCATATCTATTGTCTTCTAGAAGGACCCAAAGCTAGCAACCAAGAGACATTTTCAGGGATACATCTGCTGGTGGTCTTTTGTCTGCATTTCATGACTCTGTTCCTTGAGGCATCAGACTTTAGTCTGACCTTGCTGGAGGTCACAATGTAAGAATCTGGAATGGCTCCACTTGCCCTTTCTCTACTCAAAGATACTTCACCCTCTCAGTCATCTAACATGAAATCAGAGCTATTTATTTAGCAGTTCAACCTGAGGCTGGCCCTCAGATGTAACACTGTGAGTAGGAAGTCATCTGAGGCTCAGACATGCACTATGAGAGAATGAGGTACATTGGAGAGACACCCCAGTATCCATATGTCCTAAGTATCTTAGGAAACAGAGGAGAGATATCAGCATTCTGTACTCTGAAACATAGGAGGATACTGCAGAGCACATCCACAGACGATGGGGGTCACAGACACAGTTCTACAGATTCTGCAGCTGCTACTGGATGTCTCCTTTTGCTCCCATCCATGTTTTGCCATGTCTGCCATGGTGTGAGTGCAGGAAGTGGAGGCAACTTCTAAGAGGCGTCTCCCACACATTACCCTGTGTCCTATAGCTCTGACACCCTTTAGGATATATCACATTTGTAGAGGGTCAACCTATATCTTGTAATGCTAGCCTTGTCCTCATTGCTCCTTGCTCAATGACAGTTAGGTGGAGCTCAGAAACTTTAGTCCTTAGAAGCAGAATTTCACTGTAGGAGTCACAGGATTCCACACTTAGGATACTGCAAGTCCAGAGCCATGCTGAGTAAAACCCACCTTTTGAATGACTATGTCTTTGTCTCCTTGTTGAAGGGTGGTTTTTTTGTTGTTCTTGTTGTTTTGGGTTTTTTTCTGTTTTTTGTTTTGTTTGTTTATTTGTTTGCCCAGTGAACGCTGTGGCTCTCCTCTCTCTCCCTCCCTCCCTCCCTCTCTCTCTCTCTCTCTCTCTCTCTCTCTCTCTCTCTCTCCTATTTTCTGTTATAAATGTGAATTGATTTAAAACAGAATCTGTTTTATTTTGATATATCTTGTCTCCTGCTAATATTTTTAAAAAAAGATTTGCAGTATTCATTGGAATTAATGATTTTAGTCTGGGATACTAATCCACTTTCTTTAAAGCAGAATAACTTAGTTCCCAAATCACTGTTGGCAGGTGGTTGGAGGGGCCTTGCCTCTAAGTCCTCAGCAACACAGACAACATAGTGGGCCTCTAAGACAGGCAGGAATCAGCAGAGGGCAAGATGACTGGAAAATAGGGACGGGATTATTTGAGTGACATACTCTCACATGAGCATTAATTAGTCCCCCAGATCTCATCTGGAGTTGGTTTCAGGATCTTCTAGCATATAAACCATTGCTATAACCATGATCTCCTTATCATCTTTCAAAATGCCATCACTCTGTGCCAACATACATCAGATATCTTTCTGGTTGTGGACTCCAGGAGAAGCAGGAGCATACATCACCAGGAGCCGTGACAGAATTCCTACAGGCATGGGATGGGAATGGAAACATGGGCTTGTGTTGACCTTGGAAGTGGAACCTGCAGATGAGTTTAGCTAGTTTATCAAGGGAGCATCTTTTTGATATGCCAAAGAAGAGAGAATGTTCCTTAAAAAGGGGACGCCCTTAAGAGGCAACAGCTCATTCAAGCCTGTCTTAGGGATGACATAGTTTATAGTTGTCCTGACATATATGAGTCTCCATCCTCTTCCCTTGCTTATCACCCTGTTTGGATGATAAAGGTCAGGTCACCACACACTTAAATTCCTTTATATTATTTTCATTTAGATCTATCTTGTGGTTTTATATTTAACCAATTTGGAAAGATTATGTTCAGTTCACATATGTACTGATACAGGGAGAGTTTTCTTTCTTTCTTTGTTTTCCTTTTCTTTTTCTTTTTTTTTCTTTTTTTTCTTTTTTTTGAGCTGGGGACCGAATCTAGGGCCTTGCACTTACTAGGCAAGCGCTCTACCACTGAGCTAAATCCCCAACCCCCAGGGAGAGTTTTCTTATTTCTCTCCAAACCAAAGGCTTTGGAAATTTCACCTTCAAGTTCTATGACCTTCCCCAAGTATTCTTTACTGCATCCCTGGTTTTGCTAGACCGAAGAGATAGTTCTGCTTACAGTGAACACCTCAAGCATGGAATAAAGAAGCAGAGGCTGATGATACTTGAGAATGGAATAAAGAAGTGGGGGCTGATGAGGTAATATTTAAGTGGCTTGAAGGTGCTTGCCACTAGGGTTGATGACCCATGTTCAGTCCCTGGGACCTACATAGTAGAAGGAGAGAACTCACTGCCACAAGTTGTCTCTGATTTCATGTGCAGACACTCACATAGGTATCCACATATAACACAAAGAAAATCACTTTTGTAAATGAAGGAGCACTTGCTGATCTTCTAGAGGATCCTAGTCTGGTTACCAGCACACACCATTGGGTGGCTCCCAACTTCTGTAACTGTTCCATGGGATCAAATACCTCTTTCTGGCATCCATGGACAACGTCGAAGTTACTTCTCTGTTGCTATGACAAAATGTGATGGTTAAATCAATTCACTGAAGGGAACGGTTTATTCAGGTTCAGCGTCCTAGATGTTTAAAGTCCAATATGGTGGAGCAAAGGCATCGTAGCAGAAACAGGAAGCCAAGGCTTCATGTCCTGAATCCCAAGCACGGTGCAGGAAGTAAACTTAAAATTGTATGAGTGTTTAGACTCTGAGTAGTCTTCAGTAACAGACTTCTTCCAACAGGGCCATAACCCTCCAAACACTCCTAAACAGCACCACCATCTGAGGAACAAATGTTTAATGGATGAAACTATGAGAAAGAGTTCTCATCCAAATACCCACTCACATATGTGCACACTTATACACATGTATATGCACGTGCACATAAACAAAATAAAATGTCTTTTAACAAAGGATTGGAAGGCTCAGTTCTTCTGAGAGAGTCTCACTTGCTCCTGGAGTTTTCACAGCCCCAGTAGGACAGGAAAAGTTAAGTCTACTATATCAGTTCACAAAGTGTCAATGTAGACAGGAACTGGGAGGTCCCTTCTGGCTCTACTAAGGTATCTGGGAGATGACCCATATGGGGCCAGTTAATTCTATGTACTTTCAAACATCAGTGGAGCCTCTGTTTTAATCTCTGAATTGAGGACCACTATTTTTGTCCTCACCTCTAACCCCAGGCATCATCCCTAAACACAAACAGCTATCACACAAAGGTATACTGCAATAGAGTCAAGGTGCAAATGCACCCCGTCCACTGGTAAATGTTCACAGTCCAAGTACACCTGTCCATCAGCACACACCCACACTACAAATCCATGATGATCACTGCAAATGCCCTAGACACATGCCTCACTAACCACAGCTTACAGTTACCACACTTGTGACTGTGTGACAATTAATATTGATTGCCAGTTTGACAGCATCTAGAATCATCTATGAATAAACCTCTGTGTACATCTGTGAGAAATCTCTGAGCCTGGGTTAGTGAATCTGGCAAGGTTCACCCTAAGTGTGGATGGCCCACGTGCCAGAGTCCCAGACGGTAAAGAGGTGAATGTGTGCTAAATTCTGCATTCATCCTGCTATGCTTCCTGGCTACAGGTGTGAAGTGAACAGCTTACCCATGCTCCAGTTACCATTTCTGCCCTGCCAAGACAGACTGTACCCTTGACCCAAGTCAAACTGAACCCTTGATTCCTTCAGTTGCTTTTATCAGGTGCTATTTCACAGCAACAAAGAAAATAACTACACAGACTTCATGGTAAGAGATCATGACTGCTGCACATTTAACCCACTGTTTACCAAGTCAGCCACTGTAGCATTTAAAAGGAGTTCCTTGTTTCTGATGGTGAGAGCAGTATTTTTATAGATCATTAATGCTTCAGGCCCATTCTTCTCTAATGTGACATTATCATTTTTAATGAAGCACAGGCTATAAGTCTGTATTAACATATTACCATGCACTTGAGATTCCAGTAATGTAGGCAGTACATAAAGTGGAGAAAGTGATGTTCTGAATGAACTTTCAAAGAACTGGATTCTATGTCATCCACTGACCCTTGAGTATACCCTACTGCAGCCTCAGCTTTTCTCTCTGAAATTTCTCTGAGTCCACACTTGTGACATAATTACTTCTTCCTACTATATTTTCCCTTCTGTGAGCTCTAGTAGCACATTGATCCTCACACTCATTGGGACATTGCTCATAGCAGTGTCTCTATAGATCTCACAGGGCATCACAGAGGTTCCCTTCCAACTTCACAACAGGTATCAGGGCATGCCACTATTTTCTCCTGATCTCCTGCCCCTTCTCCCTCCCCAGGCTAATTTAATGGAGTGCCAAGGGACTTTGTTGTCTTGATCAACCTTCCCTTTCTACATACCACCATTCACTAATCAGCTAATATGATGCTATTCCAGACAACGATAAGCCTTGTACTAACTAAGGCTATGGAATTTTGTTTGGGTCTACACTTTCATGTGTTTCACATTCAGAGTTGACCTTGCATCTCATGGAAATTCCCAGCTCAATATGCTCAGAATGGTGGCCCTCTAGAATTTGACCTTCTCCTAACTTTGATGGCTCTCATGACACTAGCCATTCACAATATTCTAACCTCTGCCCCACCCCTTCTGTATATCAGGACTATCTGTGACTAGAACACACCCTTCCTTCCTACCCTTAAATCCTCTTCCCTCTGGATATTAATGACCCTCTTTTCATTGACCACTTTCTCTTCCACGAAACCATCATCACTTGGCCCATAAGATTCTGCATCAGATCTCCTCACACCAACCATCACCCTCATCTTGCTGGAAGGGATGGGTACCCCAAACAAGTCCAATGGTGAATTCCTTCATGTTCACACAAGGTAAATGCTTAAGAGGGAGCTTTAACAGAACAGTGATTGAGTCTGAACTATACATGACAGGTTCAGAATACTGTGTCACAGACAGCTTCAAACTTGTCTGGAGGGACAAGCCATCTGGGTCATGAGTGGCAGAAGTACAAATAGTTATTTACTGATGTTGTTACTGAATAAAGGTTAAACACAAAAGCCTTGAGGGCCAAAGGGAAGGCAATTCAGTCAGTTGGAGTTCATAGTCTTTGTTATATCTCTGTCCCCTGAGACTCCATTTTCCCTGTAAATAATCTGAAGTGTTATTTGGGCTTCAGCATTTTGATAGAGTTCTGATTGTCTGAACAGATAAACAGCCAGCTGGGATCTGTGCCTGGCTGCTGCCAGCTGCTTGCCTAAGACCCACTCGGGGGTTGACTGGTGTGAAAACGGTTAGTCTTAGGGCCAGAGTGGGAACAGTGATGATCAGACAGAAAGATTAGAAAGGTGGTGTCTATGGGAAGCGAATATAATGGTCCAAGCAATGTTGGTCTGGCAATGAGGGAGATGATGCATGTAGACAGGGCAGGTACAGTTCCACTGTTCTCTTCTTCCTTTGTGGTGTCCAGAGGCACTGCTGCACACAGTGCAGGGAAGGGTGGGGCAGAGCCAAGTTCTGTGGTCCATGTCTTTCTTTGGGCTGTCTGGATCCCAAAGTGCATTAGGTAGGAAACAATGAAGTGTGGAATGGGTGTGTTAGCAGGATCCCAGTCCAGCAGTGAATGCCGGAGGGATGTGGTCTCCTCTGAAGATTCCAGTCTTTTAGATGGCATCACTGAAGCAGCTCTCTCACATGGTATTCAATAAAATAGCTTGTGCTTATACAGTTTATTCAGAGTGGAGAAGGACTATATAATCCTTGGAAAGTGGGGAAGGGGTTCTTCTAAGGGTAAAGTTTCATTGGCTGTGGTTAAAAGTTCTGAGGATACCTCATTTGCATGGGGAGGCATTCAGAAGGTTGAACCTGTAATTTCAGGTGAGAAAGCCTGAAATGAATATCATGTAATCATGTGAAAATCCTCAGGTAGAATGTGGGAATTGGGGTTCCCCAGAAAAGAGGAACTCATGCTAGGAAAGAGAATCCTTCATTTGGCACTGAGCTCAAAGAAGCTATCTAGACATGGTAGACTTCAATCTTAGGTAGCAGAGTTCCCAACAGGCAGGTAATGTTTAGAGGGAGGAGGGACTAAGGGCAGAGCAAAGGATGGTTGACAGTTTAGGAAAAACTCTAATAACCTAAGCGAAAACCATTTTCTGGAGAAGTAACAGGAGTCAGTGCTACAGACCCCACATTAGAGATGCCTGTGGCACATTTTCAGATGTTGGCAATTATTTCAGTAAACCAAGTGCTATCTTCACTCCTAATGCCCAGATGGGAAAGCACGGATTCCCAGAGACCATGGTCATTGTCCTAAACAAGTGGCTGATGCATTAGTGGCTTATTCCCTTCAGGAGCAGAGTCTTTAGCATAGGTGGTTTAACGGTCCTGTGGTGTGCTGTGGGCCCGTCTTACTTCCTTGGATCCTCTACTGGACTGCTCTTGGAGGATGAAGAACACGGCAAACTTTCCACTTTCATATCAACACACTGCACTCCTCACCATCACCACCTCTGATTGGCGCACAAACAAGTACCTGCACGCAAGCAGCACTTCGGGGCTGGGGCCACTAGGGTGACCCATGAGGGCACTCATCGCTTCTATTTATTATTTTAAACCTTTGACCTCCCCAAAGTAATCTGCTTTCCAATACAGCCTTCACAGCCCGAGAAAGAAGGAAGCCCCATTTGGGAACTGTGCCCTTCTTATTTAGCTCAGTGTGTACGTTTCTAAGGTACTGAATGGGAAGCATGAGAAAACTATATTTAAGAGGTTTTTTTTTTGTTTTTGTTTTTGTTTTTTTTTTTTTTGAAAAGTTGTGTCTTACTCAGGGTTTGTATTCCTGCACAAACATCATGACCAAGAAACAAGTTGGGGAAGAAAGGGTTTATTCAGCTTACACTTCCACATTGCTGTTCATCACCAAAGGAAGTCAGGACTGGAACTCAAGCAGGTCAGGGAGCAGGAGCTGATGCAGAGGCCATGGAGGGATGTTACTGACTTGATTCTCCTGGTTTGCTCAACTTGCTTCTTATAGAACCCAAGACTACCAGCCCAGGGATGGCATCACCCACGATGGGTTGGGTCCTCCCGCCTTGAGCTATAGTTGAGAAAATGCCTTACAGCTGGGTCTCATGGAGGCATTTACATAACTGAGGTTCCTTTTTCTGTGATAACTCCAGCTTGTGTCAAGTTCATACACAAAACCAGCCAGTACAAGGTGACAAGGTGTATGAGTATTTGCTTTGTGTGTGTGTTTGTGTGTGTGTGTGTGTGTGTGTGTGTGTGTGTGTGTGTGTGTGTGTGTGTGTGTGCCTGCCAATGTTCATGGGGGCCAAAAGAGAGTGTCAACTTCTGGTATTAGAGTTACAGGTAATAGCTGATGATGGCCAAGTGGGTTCTAGGAATCGAACCCCAGTGCTCTGCAAGAGCAGTAAGTGTTCTTAATGAGTGAGTCAGGCCAGATGTTCTTTTAACCAGAGACAATAGGGGCTCATGAATACTTTTAGTTATTAAGTGAGTTATAAGGAACACAAGCGAAATGTGTGGTCTCCAGTATGGGAATGTGGAGTTCCACATGTAACATATGTGTGTTGAGACTCCATAGTGGAAGAAGGAGCTGAATGTTTGTGTCACCACAGCCTGGCCATGCTGTGTCCCAAATGCCTGAATGAGTCACTTTGTGCTTTGTGAACTATGACTGGTGCTCCCCACAAGCAGAAAACATCGTCCCTCCAGTGTTTATGGGCCATTCTCCAGGTGTTTGGTAATGAACCAAGTCTCAATACTTATAAAAAGATTGAAATTCAGTTGTGAAAAGAATGGCTTGGATCACAGCAGACTGAGTTGGGAAATCGATAATAGATGGGCACGTAAAAGCACACACAGATGTGTAGAAGTTAAACAATGCCCTCATAAATAACCAATGGATTAAAGAAGAGACCACAGGGAAATAAGAATGTTTTGTGTTGAAAACAAAACACTGCATCAAAACTTAGGGGATTCAATGAATACAATCCTTGGAGGGAAACTACAGTGAGCGCTCATATTAAGAAAGAAGAAAGACCTCAAATCAATAACTCACTATCTTTAATAAACTATCTAGAGAAGAACAAAGCAAGCCCAAAGCCAGCAGAAGGCAGGATGCAATAACCAACAGAGAAACAATGAGAGTGTAGAAAAATAATAAAGAGAATTGCCCAAGTGTGACTCAGTTCTTTGACAACCAATGGCACATCTTGCACAGTGGTCCTCATGAGTTCCTGTAGCTGAAGTTTTAATTCCCTTCAACTTCATGTCAAACCACCTTTATTTAACTTATTTGCTTTATTTTTTACTTAGTTAATTTTCCTTTAAGACAAGGTCCCAGGCAGTCCAGGCTGGGCTGGCACTTGCTTTGTAGGTTGGGATGACAGGCAGGGTACCTCTATATCCTGCCTATGTAGTGCTGGGGATGGAACACAAGACATCCTACAGGTCATTCGAGGATGCTACCAAGGGTGGTCCCATCCCCAGTGCCAGCACCATCCATGCAGAACATCTAATCAGCAGGGTTCAGAGAGCCACGCTACAATATAAGAAGCTTGTCTGTTCTCATGCATCCTAAACCTGTTACAACCACGAGGTCCCAACACTACAGTCTACTCTAAAACTAGACAGGAGCAGTGTGCAGACAGACATTAAAATGCGGAAAAGCAGAGTTCTAGAAGGTAAGGCTCATATGCTCTTGTAGTGCCCAAGAGCCATGGTAGTGCTCCAGGTGAAATCTGAGACCATCACTGAGCAATGACCCCTACAGACACTGAGCTTCTCCGCCATTAGGAGGCCTCAGGGAGGTAAAAGTTCTGCCAAGGATGACTCAGCCTATGGTTCTTGGATACTGGCAACCAGTGTGTGACTTGGGGACAACAGGGCTGGTGACTGGAAAGAGCTTGAATGTAGGTAAGAAAAGGGTGTGGATCAAGGGAAGCTCTTACTTGCCTTGGGGTCTTTCCTGAAGCAATACAGATCCCACAACATGGTCAACTTTGGGCCAACTCTGTCTGACAACTCAGAAGGAAGAAGGGATCCTGAGAACTTCCCAGCATCTCACATCACTGGGAGACATGGCGTATCTACAGCTAAGTGCCCCAGAATGTTTTTGTTGTCACCTGTTCACAGTCTGTACACTGTGTGACCATGATGCAGACCTACTAGGTGCCAGGGCAGTCACCACACTGTATCATGGTGTTTACAACAGTAGAGAAGGAAGATCAGAGGAGATTGGGAAAAAGAACATGTGTGTTCTCTGTGGGTAGTAGTGTGGCATATGCATATGAATGTGGGTATGGAGAGCAGTTGGTATGGTGTGTGTGTGTGTGTGTGTGATATGTATGTGTGTGTATGGTGTGGTGTTTGTAGTGTGTGTATGTGTGTGGTGTGGTGTTTGTGGTATGTGTGTGTATGTGATGGTGTGGTGGTATCTGGTTTGTGTGTGTGTGTGTGTGTGTGTGTGTGTGTGGTGTTTGTGGTGAATGTGTGGTGGTGGTGGTGTGTGTGAGTGTGTGTGTGTATGTATGTATATGTATGTGGTGGTGGTGTGTGTGTGTGTGTGTGTGTGTGTGTGTGTGTGTGGTGTGCAATACAGTCAATTTAGGTACATTGCACATGAGCATCCCTTTCTAACATTGCTACCTTGAACAATTTGACCTCAGCCAGATGGCTGCTCCTTTTTTTTCTCAAATCCAGAGATTGCTGCAGCCTCAGTTTCTTAACAGCAACCTTGGGAACACCTGCTCTCCTGTCAGTCTGCAGTGCTGGAACCCAGGGCGGATTCTCCCACACAGGAAAGAAGGCTGCCCTGATTGAGGAGCTCACTGACGAACCCTGATGGAACTTTGTTACCTCTCTCTTCACTTGCTCCTCCTCTGCCCTATCCAGCCTCCTACCAAGGACCAGCCCTGTGAAGAGGCAGTCCACAAGCGATGGTCAGCTGTCCATCAGCAGTCTGTAATATGAACCTGTCAGAGCTTGAGAGAGCTGACATGACTTTGCAGGCATCATTATGTTTCCTCACAGCAGCTTCCAAGACCCATGGATCCCAGAACAAAACGTCTACATCAGAAGATGGGAGAGGGGATAGGCTCAGAGGCTGAGAATCCTGCTGCGGTCATCGCCCCAAGGGTCAGCAAGACATTTGTTTGTTTGTTTGCTTGCTTATTTGTTTAACTTAAACTTTTTTAAATTTTACTTTCTGGGGGAAATTACAAGGTGGAAGGTAAATATGGTAAGACTGGGAAATGAGTCGGGTTGGGGTGCATGATATGAAATTCACAAAGAATCAATGAAAAACTATGTTTAAAAGAAAAGACGGCCTGCTTCACAAATTCTAAAGAGTGGGAGTTCAGATGCCAGTGGGAGATCACCAAACCAGTGTCCTACACATGCCTGTAACTCCAGCAGAGACAGAGGGATCTGGGCTGCTGGCTTCCAGACGAGCCAAGAAGATGTGAGATCCAAGTGAGACTGTGCCTCAAAGAAAGAGAAAGACAAAGAGGGAAACACCCAATGCCTTTTCCATGCATAGACACAACTGCGCGAGCACACACACACACACACACACACACACACACACACATGCACACACACATGCACACACACACACTTACACACATGCATGCAGGCACATGCACACACACATACACATGCACGCAGCTCACATGCACATAAATAAATAATAAACAAATAATTTTTCCTAAAGGAGACAGGAACCTTATTCGCTCATTTTTCTCATATGAACTTGCTTCAAGTGACATGTGGTTTTGTCTCAGATGTCTATGGCTGACCCCAGAGGGCAGACAGAGACACTGAGCTGCTATGTATGGATATAAAGTGCACAATGAATTCGCTGCTTGGACCTTAAAGAATCCCACTAAGAAAATGGACAACTATCTCCATAGACCCCAGAAGCTAAGGCAGAGGGTCTCGTGCCTTGGCCCTTCTAAAAAGTTACCTCCAGTTTCTCATTTGAGAGCAGGATGTGAAACTGTAAAAATTTAAATTTGTGAACTTCTATTCAACTACAGAATATCTTAGTAGATCACCTGGTAAACAAAATTCTTGGGGACTGAGTGGATTAGGTCAGGTTCCTGACTGTCCAGCCAAGAAAACTTCTAATTTATATACTTGGATGAAAATGTTTTAATTGACTGTTGTTATTAAAGTAAAGGAAGAAGAAGAGAGGGCTTTGGCTGTAGGAACCCTCGGACTTCCCAGGACCACACTCAGACACTCCTCATTAGAAAAGAAGGCTAAAGAATAAGAGGAGGCAGACAGGATCATGACTTCAAGGCCAGCCTGGCATTGTGACAAAACCAGACTTCAAATGAAGCAAGAATACAAACGAGAGGCATATTCCCTGTGTGTCCAGTCAGAGCATGCAGCTTGATTGATTTCTTTTTACAATTCTTACTGTTTTGTTTCTTAGCTGTCCTCTCCGGTTTACCACCTGGAACAGGAGGCAGGTCTTGAATAATTGAGAAGTTATGATTAAGCACAGATTGAACTAAGGACTGCATAAAGAGGAATCATGAGAGGTGGAACAGACACAGGGAAGGTATCTTTGTATAAAGTTACACTGGTCAACTATTCAAAGGGAGCTTGAGATGAGTGGATGCTTGTATCCTAACCAGACTTGAGAAGATAATTTTCAGAACCAATAACCCAGGTTTTGTTTTATTGGGAACAGCACATTAACCTGGTGGTACTGTGTGAATTTCCTAAAAATTTTAATAGATAAAAATTTTAATAGATAAAACTTAGTGAGAGGCTCTCATGGAATAGTTGAGGTTGTATCATAATTGCTTCCTGGTGTTTCCATAAGGGGTACATACAAAAGAGCAACCCCATTTTTTAAAGGTCATCCGCAAGCCAGCAGACTGGGAAGTTGAGCACTTATCGCTCTTCCAGAGAACAGGGGTTGAGTTCTCAGGGCTCACACCAGGTGTAGGTCCTGGAAACCACTGTAACTTCAGCTCCAGGGCACTGACACCTTTTCCTGGCTTCTGTGGGCAACTGTACACAGCACTATCCCCCACACTAGTTAAAATTCCTTCCTTGGGGGAAGCATAACTAAGCTCTCCAAACAGTGCTAGCAGCTGCTGTGGGTATTCCAAACCTGAGCCTGTTGGGCATGTTTCACATTCAGATCATGACAGACATACATCTATCATCTTATCTGAATCTCAGATGCAAGCCAGTAAGCTGAAAGTCATGGTGACTCTACCCAGGAATCCCTTACAATGTTCATTATCCATTGGCTTTGAGACTTGCCGTGGACTTCCAATGGCTACCAGTAGGATTCCATTGTGTGGTTCTGAGTGGTGCGTGTCTATAACAGGTACAGAACTGATTCTACTTAAGCTGGTGTCAGCAAGCATCACAAGGGCCAGCAGCTCCTTTCTGTGCCAATCACCTCTGGGGACCGCCCATCACACGGAAAGCCATAGATGGTCCTTAGGTTTCCCTATCCTTCACTGAACTGGAATGATTGGCTAGAGCCAAATCCAGGGCGGTACTTCCAGTGTTCGGGGAGCTTAATGAGAGCCAGGAGCACGTGGCGATGGCTAGTGTGCACTTTTCTCTTCTCTTTCCATTTGCCATTCCACTCTCACTTGACTGTAGGAACACAATACAGTCAGGTCCCTGGGAATGGACAGTGAGCAAAGGTAGAAACAGCCATCTCCAGGCAGATTTACAGAGATGGGAAGTTTAGAGTGTTAATACTGAGAGTAGGATCCCTGACGTGGTACCTACTCTCAGGTGCCTGGAGGTCCATCAGTGGCTTTGGGTATGCCTCTGAGTTCTGAGACTCTCCTGGGTGAGGCTGGGGGACAATAAACATAGGCCCTCCTTCTTAGAAACTCCTGCTGAGCTTGGACTGATTGCTAAGAAATGCACCTGGGCTTTAGTAATTGAGGAAAGTTTAGCTTTTATGGTTGTGCTATCTGTGGACTGGAGTGAACCTCTTTTAGAGGACCCTACTCTGTTGCTATAGGACCTCTGTGGTGTAGACACTATATCTTTCATTTTCCACACAGTAAAGATTAGATTTACAGAGTTTTATTTCCTCAGGGTACCTTAGCAGGCTGAAAGAAGTAAGACGACAGAGAACAAGTCAGCCATGGAGCTGAAAAGCACCCTGTATTTGCTGAGTACCTGGTGGTGAGCTCAGGGCTGGGCACCTCCAGTTTGAGCACCTTGTTCTTCCTGGAAGAGAACGGACTGTGTTCCTCTCCTAGGAGCTAGACTCATACAGGATGAACCAGGACACTTCTGTTTCTCTACAAGGAATTGCACTATCTTCAAATAGAGAACTGCTCTTCTCCACATAATGTGGTGGGGTCTACTTCCTTCTCAGAAACAGTTGCGCGGGGGAAGCCTTCCAGACCCTGATGGGAGTGAGATCTGAGCCTTGCATCTGAGCTTTCAGGCATGGGTGAAGTAAATGCTCAATGGTGAAAAAGGTGGGGTCTCCAAGCAGAGTGCTGGGGAATCTGGCCTTTTAAAACAGAAGGAAATTAGACTCTCATATCCTTATACTTTCTGGAAAAAGAACCCCAAGTGTATATAGGATGCAAATGCAGCCCCTGGAGCCATGAAACCTCTAGAAGAAGCTGCAGGGTAAGGCCTTGTGGTTTCAGTGAGGGCAACGGTTTCTTGGTAAACACAGGTAAGCAAAGAAATCATTTATGGGTTGGATTACATGAAACTTGGAGCTTCTGTATGGCCAAAGAAACAGTCTACTGAGCAGAAAGATGTCTACCCGGTGAGAGAATGCTTACCAGCCATGCATCTGATGACAGGGGCTAGCACGTCAAGTACAGAAGGAGGTGCACAAATTAAGGGCAAAAGATCAAATGAATCGGTTGACGACGAGGCAGAAAACTCCAAAGCAGACTCACAATGGGCACACAGCACATAGGAATGAAAACTGAAATGGCAGTCAGGTGCCACCTCTCCCAGAGAGGACACTGATTATGTTTAGGAAATGATAACATGTGAAACAATGTGGAGTGGACCCTTAGAGCTGCTGCTGCTTATGGTCAGCAGTGCAGTCTCTGTTGGAAGCATCATAGAGACTCCATGTACCGCTAGTCACATGGCCCAGCATTGCTGTAGCCCTTTATTTTCCAAAAGAATCAAAATCAAAGACTGGAGAGACAGGCACTCGGCTGGAAAAATGCTTACGGAGCAGGAATGAGGAGTTGAATTTGAATCTTTACTGTCCACCTGAACAGCCAGGCACTGTGGCATGGGCCTGTAAACCCAGCGAAGGGAAGGCAGAGACAGGAGGATCCCTGGAGCTCACTGACAGCTGGTCTAGTCAAATGGGGAGCTCTAGGTTCAGCCAGAGACCCTGTCCTAAACAGTAAGGTGGAAAGCAATCAAGAAAGACAGGCAATGTTGACCATGGTCTACAGAGTATGCCCACATTGTACACACACACACACACACACACACACACACACACACACACACACACACCTGTGAAGTAACACCAGCCACCTCGCACTCACTGTATCACTATGGTCCAATAGTCAGGGCACTGTAATGGCCAACTGCTCAATAACAAAGGAGCAGACGAAGGATGTGTACCAGATGTGTACCAGAAAATAGTATCCAGTCTCAAGAAGAGGATCCAACTGTGCATGACACCATGGATGTAGCTTGAGAGATTCATGCTGAGCAAGACAAACCCATTTCAGAATGTCTGACATCATATGGCTTCGTGGATGAGGTTCCCAAAGCCACCAGCCTCAGGCCGGAAGATGGAAACACAGGAGGCATTGGAGGCATTGGAGGCGTTGGAGGCGTTGGGGGCTGGGGAAGGAAAGGAGTCCACAGTGCTGGGAGTTAACAGAGCCCACAGTGCTGAGAGTTAACAGAGCCCACAGTGCTGGGAGTTAACAGAGCCCACACTGCTGGGAGTTAACAGAGCCCACACTGCTGGGAGTTAACAGAGCCCACAGTGCTGGGAGTTAGCAGAGCCCACAGTGCTGGGAGTTAGCAGAGCCCACAGTGCTGAGAGTTAGCAGAGCCCACAGTGCTGGGAGTTAGCAGAGCCCACAGTGCTGGGAGTTAGCAGAGCCCACAGTGCTGGGAGTTAACAGAGCCCACAGTGCTGGGAGTTAGCAGAGCCCACACTGCTGGGAGTTAGCAGAGCCCACACTGCTGGGAGTTAGCAGAGTGCTGTGTATGCCAAGATCTGATAATACAGAAGACCTCACCCTGAATCTCGCCACTGAAACAACTCCTCTGATCTATGGTCAGTTTCTTACTAAACAGGACCTTGATTTCCCCTATCTGTAGCTGCTGAATGTAAAGCGTGATCTCGACCCACTAGCTGTTTTAAAATCTCTGCAATGGGTCAAGCACTTGAGAGCTGTAGTGTGGCATCCCCAGGGCATGAGATGCCCCATCTTGTGTATTTTGCACATGATCTGAGTCTGAAGTCTCCTGACCTCAAAGCTGCTGGACTTTACTCCTGGCATAGCACTGGCAAGTCCGCATCCTCCACTAGAGCCAATCGGAATGGTACAGGGGAAGCCAGACGTGGCAAGCCTGCACCCTTTGACCATAATAAAATTACAAACCAGACATTAAAAATGTAGGCCTATGTGTGCTTTACTACTTTTCCTATTGTATCCTTTCAAAGTAAGTACTTGTTTTTATTGTATATTTACGGTTTTCTTTTTTACCTGCATGTATATACTTGTACTGTGTGTGCTTAGTAGCCCTCGAATCCAGAAGAGGCCACTGGACCACCTCAATGGTTGTGAGCTGCCATGTGGGTGCTAGACACTGAACCTAAGTCCTGTACAAGAGCAATAAGCCTGCTTCCCTGGGAGCCATGTTTGTAGCTTCTGTTTGGCTATTGGTTTGGTAAGGAAAAGGCTCTTGTCTTGTGTGTAAAAGTGTTACTACAGTGTGGAAGCATTATCCTTCATTGCTGACCCTCCTTGCATAGCAATTTTCTGTCAATCAGCAGTTGGATCATCTGTCTATCAAACCCTGCTGCTGGAGGATCTCCCTTCTTTTTAGATGGAATTTCGTGCTCCAGTCTGAAGACAGAAAGAAAATAGACAAGCAGAGATATCTAATTTCATCATCCGAATCATGCTTGCCAACAAAGGGGAAATAGCTGCCTGTTTATATTTTTATTATCCCCTCAGGCACTACCTCGACAAGAAAATAACCAAAATAAATATTTTCCATTATTCCCTGGCATAAATCACGATTCGCTATGACGGGTTCCTCAGCAGCACACACACCTGTGACAATATTTGTGACGGTGTTTGTTGAGTGCTTATTGATTGCCAGGCACATTTAGAAGTGTTTGACATGGTTGTTCTCATGGGATTGCTATGGCATCTTATAATGCAGACATAATCATCACTGTGCTGTATCTGGGGGAACCAGGGCACTGCAGAGACAAGTGACAGAGCCAACCGTGGCTCTGTCCACACAGTCAGATTAAACTTGCATGATTGGAGTCTGATGGATAGCTGCAACCCTAGCAGGTGAATCAGCTGTGCACTGCTTGAAAAATTATGTTCACCAGTAAGGATGATGGAGCAGAAACAATACAAAGTAACAATAACAGGAGCTGGACTACAGAAATGATTCAGAGTTAAGAATGCTTGCTGCTCCTTAGGGGATCAGAATTCTGTTCCTAGTAACCACAACTGCCTGCAGTACCTGCTTCAGGGGATTCTTGCTCGCTTCTGGCCTTTTTTAGCACCCGTATGCACACACAGACACACAGACATACACACACAGACACATACAGACACACAAATCAGACATCACACACACAATGTGTGTGTCTGTGTGTGTGAATAAAATACATACATACAACATACATATATACATACATACATACATACATACATACATAATAAAGAAAGTCTCTCCCTCCAGTCAAGCAAACCTCAGACTCCTTGCTGTACTTATCCAAAGGCATCTATTGTGTACTTGAATTGGAGACCCCTGTTGGACTAGATGGGTGTTCTGCCATCTGCTGCACATTTCAAGTTTTGCTCTTTGTGTTTTCCTGGTTTAAATGTACCTTCCTTTCACCTCATCTTATTCTCTATTTTTTAATCCTAAAACTGCTTTCTATAGGTCCACAAGTTTCACCTCTATGTCTCTCTCTCCCCAATTTTCTGCACTCAGGTAGCTTAATGCCCCTCCTATGGAAGGCTTTCGAACTTAGAGTACAGCATCTGTTTGCCCTCTGACCTCCAGACCATGAAGATCCTTGCCCTTTCCCTTCTGAAATGAGTACTAAAAATCTTTCAAATGACCCCCAAAACAGGCCAGGCTGGCTGCTAGGCTAGGCTACCCCAGGGCTCTCACTGCGTCTGCTCACTTGCTGGCTACAGCTCATGTGTTAGAATATGTCACCAATTTCCCTTCTGCTAATTTTGCCAGTCATGGGACCTGAAATCTCTTTATGTTTTCCCCTCTACTTTCTTCTTCTATTGTCTGTTTTACAAGTCTGGTCGCTATGATCTGTACAATCGAGATCAGCCCCAGATTCAAGATCAAGGTTCTTCCCTGACTGCCCAAATAGAGCCAAGAGCTGTGCCTTCTTCCACTTCTCTCGGTCCTCAGTAATATCATTGGGAGGTACCATTGCTCCATGGCTCCTAAGAAGGGGCTGAACCTAGAGGAAATATCAAGAGAACAACACACAAAGGATGTGTTCCTCTATAGTCATGGCTACATGAAACTGTATTAACCACGAACAAAGGAAATCACAAATCAAAGTATTTTCCAAATTCCTTGCTGGGGCCACAGGTAGGTGCAACACAACAAAGCAGGAAGCTGCCGCTGACTTCAGATGCTGTCTGAGGCTGTGGTCAGCTCTGGGGTTGGTAGAAGCTAGTGTTCTCATTCCGTCAGACGAGGACCTGCCATCCCTTTGTGTTTTTCCCTCTACTTTCTACCCTTCTTGTCTGTGTTTCAAACTTTGACCACTACAGTATATCCGAATTGAGATTAGCATTGGAGTTTAGGTCAAGTCTGGGTCCTTCCATAGGTACCCAAATAGAGCTGAGAATTTGGCTTCTTCTGACTCTCCCAATCCTCAGTCATATAATGGAGAGGCACTGTGGCTCCATGGATCCAACTAGAATGAGGCTGAGGTGGAAGTGAGTTGGTGGAAGTGGAATATATTTTAAGGTGTTGATAGGCACAGGATTTTATGTCAGACACAAGAGCAGCAACGAATGGTTTTCAATTCAGCCACAAAACATGTCAATCCAGAGCCCTCTCTTAGCGATTTAACCACTCTGGCAAGTGAAGGCAGGTGACCACTGGTGGCAGCTGGTCAGGTCAGGTAATCCCTGTCCACAATAAAGACAAACATCCCCAAAAATGATTGAAACCTATCTGCAAAAATTCTGGTGGTCAACTTTCAATAATTACTTCAACCACTGTGAAAAGTAGAAAGGTTCTGGTATAATTATGTTTTGTGTAGCCATCACTCAGATTTTGACAATCACTAGCATTTTGCATATTTATTCCATATCTATTTTTAAATTATTTCAAGAAAATAAAAACAGACATTTGGGATCTAAATAATTCAATATGCATCTTTTGCAAAAAAGGAAATCTGAGTGGTGGACAACTCAAGAATAGAGACTCTACTTTGCATATCTTTTTCTGTGTAACTAAATTTTCATAGTTTAAAATAAGTATTTTCTCATTTCATCTTACTTTCCTCCTGGTTATTAAAAAATGCTTGGTACTTATATACAGCCAACTCTTGGGCTGCATACTGTTCACGCCGTTGCATATGAGTTAACTTGGAAAGGACCCACCCCAGCAGGCTACACTGGCCAACTGATGAGCAGCCCATGGTCCCATCATAGTCCCACCTTGTAGACTTATCTTTTGTTCCCTTCCCACATCCAGGATCTAGACACTCTACATCCTAAAACTCAGACCTAAGGACTTGATAAAATGCAGTGCACCACTTTTGAGATACTTTGTAGGTGAGTATAGGCACAGAGAAGAATCCTTTGCTTGTCACCTTACTAGGGTTGCTAGGTAGATGTGATGACTCCATTAACTTTGGTCAGGAGGCTCCACAGGAAGTCAGAAGTCAAGTTCCCACCCACTTGTAAGCAGCAGGCAATCTCTGGAGGGGTCTTTAGTACCAATTGAATATTCAAAGCTGTTTTAGACCCTCTTGATGTTTACCAAAACCAATTATTTCCCATGCCAAGGAACAAGAGCTCTGAGATTACTGAAGGACGCTTTGGATTGGTGGCCACGAGGCTAGGCTACATGGATTACATGGCTAATGACTACTTGTCCATCTCTTGCCAATTTCTTGACAATAGAATGGGTGAAGGGAGAACCTTTTGTGTCTGAGAGAGCTAACACTCCCTCCCTTGGTCCTAGGAACCTTCTCAGAAGCGAGTGAGTCTGCTGGGAGGAGAAGCTAGGGAGTGGTGCTGAGGACCAAGGTGCCCCTTCCTTCATCTCTGAGGACATATTTCTTTTTCCTTTCCCTTTCATTTTCCAGATCCCATGAATTATTTATTTGTTATTAAACCCAACTGAATGAAATTTCAAAGGCAATGAAAATTGCCCAAGATCAAATAGAACCACTAGGAGCTCCAGCCCACCCTGATACTCAGGACACTTGTCAAGGGCCCCAGGGCAGGCCTGAGTCTGCCAGTCACCAGGTCCAGAGAACCCTGGGCTAAGAGCACTGTCTAGCTTCACCATAGTCCACTGTCATAGCTGATAGAAGGCAGAGAGCCCTAGTCATGTGAGGGAGAGCTCTAAGTTCAGATTCATCTATTAAAATGTAGTGAACAGGTCTAGAGAGATGGCTCAGTGGTTAAGAACCACTCCCTGCTCTTACAGAGGCTTGGGCTCAGCTCCCAGCACCCACATCAGGCAGCTCACAAGCACCTGTAACTTTAGCTGAAGGTCATCTGATGTCTTCCTCTAGCCCCACTGCACAAAGGTCGTGGATGTGTGTTCCCTGACTAAAACTGCTCCCTTGGACTGATCTTGTCCTCACCCTGTGCTATTCTAGTCATTGCTTGTGTGAGCCTAAAGTTTCCTGTTCTGCATAGCAGTGGGGATCTGGGCTCTTCCACCCCCATGTCAATCTGCTCCATGCAATGTCCTCCAGCTTTGTCCATGTTGTGCCAGTGGCTTATTCATTGCTTGTCTTTTGTGGGAGGGTATGGCCTATATTTTGCATTCCATGGACTTACATATTATATCCAAGTTTGCTTTCTGCTGCTGTGGTAAAACACTGACCAAAACCAATGTGCGGAGGAAAGTGTTTCTTTGTCTTAGATGCCATAGCCCATGATTAAGGGACGCCAACTGCAGGCAGAAGCTGAAGCCGAGAGAACGAGAGCTGCTTACAAGCCTGCCTTCTCCGGTATGCTATGCTACCTTTCGTATACACTCCATCCACCTGCTTAGAGATGGCACTGCCTGCCGTGGGTAGAATTCCCCTGCATCATTAGCAGTTAAGAACAAATGCAGTAGACTTGACCCTGGGCAAATCCGATAGAAGTAGTTCCTCAAGTGAGGGCCCCTCCTTAAGGGGCCTCCAGTTTATATCAAGGTAACAACGCTAACGTGGACGTGAAACATTTTCTCCACCCGCTTTACCTGTGGATGCTCTCACCCTGGGTACTGTACGCAGTGGAACAATGAACCCCAGCCCAGCTGTGGGGATGCTAGGTCCCACACTAACTCTACTTAGAGTTTAAAGGAGGCTGCACACATTTCCACACCAGCTGTCCTAGCTAACTTTGCTGGCGGAAGTGCACAAGGCTCCTGTTCTCTATATTCCTGAAAGGAAGTGTTATCTACTTCCCAAGTCCAATGTCCCTGGTGGAGCCCACAACTAGCAACCTGCTTGAGTGTCTGTGAAGTGTGTCTCCCCATCCTTGGCCTTGCTGCTGCCCAGCCATAGGCCCCTTTCTTCCCACTCTTGTTTCCTTCTGGTCACTATGCACTTGTTCTCACATGCCTCTGGGGACAGGCTCGTCCTAGCTTCCTATTTGATGTCAGTCATGTGTCATCTTTCTCAGGGAAGATGTCTTCCTGGGTCATCCCAACCACAGTGTACCTGTTCATGCTTCACTGCCTCCTATTCTCTATAGAACCACAAACATTCGATTTTGATGTTTTTCTTTTTTCACCTATCGCCTTGAAGTTTCACAAACAGAATGGATGAGTGCAGCATCCTGCATCTAGCACAGGACAGAGGACGCATGGGGAGCTTGTTTGGTACTTTTGACACAATATAACACAGCCACACCCTCACCACAGGGAACCTAGGAACCCATGGTCGACAGATCCACACCAAGGAACAAACAGTTCTCTGAGGGAACTGAGCCATAGGAGGGAAGATGAACAGAAACATAGATGTAATCTTTCTAGTGAAATATTTTCTGTGGCTGATCTGGGTGGAGGGCAAAGGATGAATGAGAAGGTTCTGGGACACTCTCATTGCTTTCTGCTCTTAATAAGGCATTCTTTCCTTTTCCCAAATGGGCAATGGAGATGAGATTTCAAAGACTCTGATAATTAACATGAGGACATAGCTAAATCTCAGATACATATGAAGAACATGTGGGCAGTGTGGAGGGGTACCATGGTAAAGAGTCATAGCTACACACTGAAGTGTACCGAGCAGTTATTAGCAAGACAGAGTTAAGATTCATCTCTTTAAAGCCCTGAGAGCAGAGATCCTCAAACAGAGATATGGATGTAGTGGTGTTCACTGATGAGCCTTGGGAACCCCCACAAACTGCCATAGTTAAGCCTCTGCTTAGATAGAAGTAGACCCCAGCATGAGTGTCAGCAGACCATCCAGGCCTGGAGTGCCAGGCATGATGAGGCTTTGATTATATCTTTGATTAGAACACTTTTATTTTGCCCCCCCCCTTGCTATCACCCCTACAAGTGTGAATTTACCTACCACTTGATAGAACTAGATAGATAGCCCCAGGCTGGGTGTGCCCCTCCCCTGAGACTTTACACAAGACACTGACTGCTGGACCTGTCACAACATGGATGGTGGAGTAGGAAACAATATTCCACTGAATATTCATCCCTATTCTTGCTGCCGAATTATTCACGGGTTCAGAATTTCCTCACATGCGAAGTTCCATTCTAAGATCTCTGGGAAAGCAAAAGGTCTTCTACAACCTGGCCACCATACATTCGTGGCAGCAGCAGATGACTCGAAGCAGCCATGGCAGCTCTGTAGTATGAATAGAGAGTCCTTCCATGGGAATACACTGGCGGGTGCTGTGGAAGTGGGGTCCACCATGGGCATTGCACCTGACACTGACAAAGTGCTTCAGGAAAAGGTCGTTAGTCCTCCCAGCTGTGTATCATGCATGGCCAATTTTCTAGCCACTGACAAATGATCTTCATAAAATATGACTAAATTTTCCAGGAAGCAAAATTTCTCAAGGTCTAGACAAAAATATCATGTAAGTTTCACCCACTAATTCTCTAGATGATGTTCTCTTCTGAGGAGCATTCCTCAGCTAGGAGTGATGTAGGTCATCAATGGTGTATAGGGCCATGGGAGCCTGCAGATAGTGAAGGAGGAACAGAGAAGAGCTATGGATGATGCACAGTGAAGACCAGAGAGGAAGCCTATAGCAGAAGCTTCAGGGAAGGGAAGAGGTCATCATGTTCAAATACTACGTGTTGTGCCAGGTATCTCCTCGAGAGCCACTGACTTCTAAGCTCACTTATGAGGTTTTCTTCCCACAAAGAAGACCAAATATTTTAGGGAAACATGATACTGTAAGGACAATGAATATCACAGAGTCACTTCTTATATATCTTCAAGGAAAAGGAGGTGGAAAGAGTGTCGAGTCAGTAAAAATCAAGGGGACAGTGTTCCCCAGACACAACAGGGCAGATGCACATGGACTCACAATTATTGTCACAGAATACACAAGAGCTGCACAAGTTCCAACCAAAAATCCCAGCCCAAGGAACAGGGACATGGAATCCCACTTCTGAGGAGCTACTTGGACCTTATCATTTGCTAGAGAGGGAGACTCAGTTTCCTTTAATGATATGACCCTTGCAGGTTGATGATATGACTGAGAAGGCCACACTCCTAATTCACTAGCAAACTGAACCCAGTGAGGGAAGGAAAGAGGAAGAACTTTCATAGTTGGTTGGAAAAAGTTGGGGGTGTCTTAGTTATGGTTTCTGTTGCTGTGAAGAGACAGTATGGCCTAGGCAGCTCTTCTAAAGACAAACATTTAATCGAGGCTGGCCTACAGTTTCAGAGGTTCAGTCCATTATCATCATGGTGAGAAGCATGGCAGCGTGCAGTCAGACATGGTGCTGGAGAAGGAGCTGAGAGTTCTATATCCTGATCCAAAGGCAAACAGAAGAGACTGGCATCCTTAGGCAGCCAGGAGGAAGCTCCAAATCCCACTTTCATAGTGACACACATCCTCCAGCATGGCCACACCTACTCCAACACTGTGGCACTTACTCATAGTGCCACTCCTGGGCCAAACATATTCAAACTGCCACAGGAGGGTATAGAGGGTAGTAATGGAAAGACCTAGGAGAGGGTATGTTCATAACATACTGTATGAAAACCTCAAAGGAAAAAAACTATTATTTTTTTAAAAAAGATTCACAGAAGGAAGGCTCAAGGGGAACGGTGGTGTGAGTAGACAAAGCTTCCATTCAGAGGTGCTGGGCCTGAGCTGAGCAGGCAGAAGCATGGCTCTGCAGTCTTCACTCCATCTCTTTGAAACAGTGTCATGAGCTGGTGACAACTTAGAGACAGGAATTAACTGCGTGGGGAGCCCAGGGTGGATGAGGATAATTGGGGTAACAGATTTACACTATGGAGCTGGCCTCTGACTTGGGATCAGGTGGATTCCACCTTCAAAGTTTTACTCAATGATCCTTACAATATGTTGGTTAAGAGGTAATACAAAATTGTCTACCATAACATTCTGTGGTTGACTTGACTTGGCATATCTTTGAAGACCAATGTTGAGGGTGGTAGGCACAGAAAAGAAGCATAAATCCTGAGGGAAGAGGAATTAGATGGAAAAGGGGAGTGAGGTAGGGAAGAGGATTAGAGCTACCACATCGAAATCTACCTGCTCTTTAAAAGCAGATATGAATGTGCAGAAATGTAAGGCGTATCCTAAGGGAGATGCTATAATATATGAAATGTGTTTCAATTCCATTCAAGAAAACAAGATGAGGGCAAATAAGCAGTCACATACTGAAACATGAAGTGACCATTAGACATGGGAATGTGCAGCCAGATGAGGGGTTTCTATGGAAACCAGGCAGGGTACAGAGGAAGGGCTTCGGTGAAATGTGCTCTGTACAAAGAACTCACAGTTTGGGAGTCTCAGATCTCTGACAATCTATGATTCCAGGAAGGCTTTTGTCACCAAGATCCAAGGGGCTTGAAACCCAGGGAGGAGACAGGATGTTGGTGTTGACTGATGGACCAAATCAGGCTGTAGGAATACTAGCAAAATATACAAAGACCTACTGAGAGCTCAAATGTGTCCAGAAGGAAATTAGAGCAAGTGTTATGTTTAGGATTGTTGCATCTTTGAAACGTAGGCTCCTCTCCCATCTGACATACCGGTCTTTGCCACAGGCCCACCTGCTGAAGGCCTAGCTTTAGTCAACACTTCTTTCTATGTTGCTTGGAACACCACATGTGTTTAAAGCAAGGAAGGAAAGTATAGAAGGGACACAGAGGTGGACGGGAAAGAGAAAAGAAGAAAATAACCAATCCATACTATTATGTGAGCTCAAGCTGGCTGTCTGGGCCTCTCGGGATTGGTGAGAAAATGGTAGAGGTGGCTAAACACAAACTTGCCTATGATGGTGGAGTAAAGTACAGGATGAACTGGAACAGGCAGGACAAACACCTGACCTGAACCAGAAGGGCCAGAGGAAGCCTAGCCTCCCCAAAACGGCAGGTGGTGTACCAGGGGAGCTTTTAGGTACACCATGGAAGATGGAGATCCAAAAGCAGAAGATAGAAATAGAAGACGAGGTAATCAGACCATAGAGGAAGGATGGTGAAATGAGAGCCAAGGCAGAGAGGGGACATTCAGCGATCATTTGACTAGAAGAGGGTCAGGATAGTGGCCATTAGTAGAAGGGGGTGCCTCACACATAGAAGGAACGTGGACATTATGGCATAGATGAGCTGACTGCATCCTGGAAAATACAGGGTCTTTGCTATCAGACAGTTTAGGTCAGAGGGAAAGTCCATTCTGAGTAGTTTAACAACCATCCACACAAATAAAGAGGGCCCAGAATGGCAGTTAATAGACTGTTACCTTGTGTGAAAGACTGAGGATGGACATTGAAACTTAATGACACAGACCAAGAAGCCACCTTGGGCAGGGCAGGATAGAGGTCACTCTGCCAGTGGGGAACTGCACAGCTATGGAGAACAGTCTGATCTTGAGTGGGATTCCATGGAAAAAATATAGGAAAAAGCAGGCTTGTGGGAGATGGATACATGGTCGTCATCCAGAACAAGATCAGGGATGGGGAAAGTTTGCTAGCATATCAAAAGGGTCAGTGCTTTTCCTCTTTAAGAGCCAAAACCTACATGAGAAGATAAGAGCAGGAAACAGCTGTCTAGAGAGCAGATGGTCCCAAACTACACATAAGGACATTATAATTTGGAGAGTTAATGACAGAGATTTTATTTTCTGAGATCTCTAAGGGACCTTCAGGTGACAAAAATGAGCAATTCAGATTATAAAGCCACCCCCACCAACTCTGGAAGTTTGCACTCTTTTGTTACTGAATTCTAACCCGAGACATTCCCCAGAATACTCAAGGCACATCACTTCCCCAGTCAACATCACCCTGAAACTCTCCCTGTGGTACTATAGTGTTTCTGTCTCAGAAGATAGTTCTTAAGCTTTAAAAGGACTCACAGCTCAAAGCATGGTTCTCAAAGCTCCTATCTCTTGTCTCTGACATGCCAGTAATGTCAGGTCTACTCTCTTGACACCTCCCTCAAGTGAAAATTTCTGGTTTCATTGGAGACTCAGTTGCATCATTGAGGTTTTTCTGGAAGCTGTCTTGTGAGAGGATGTTTTGCTGAAGCAGACACGTGGGAGGATGTTTTACTGAGAACAGACATGAGGTGTTTTTCTGGGAGCTGCCTGGGAAAAGGACATGTGATGTTTTGCTGGAGCAGATGCTTGAGAGGACACATGCCATTTGGAAAATGTATAAGTATAACCCGACAGACTCTTTGATGATGACCCTGTGGCATTGGTTCACCTTGCCTTCTTTACTGACCATTTTTATTCTGACTTTGTAGATAGAAATGCACCAAAGAACTTCTCCTGCTATTCCCATGGCTTCTTGCCACTTCCTAAGACTTGGCTGATTGGCAGAGCCTTGCAGTTTCTTCTGGACTGAACCGCCATTGTTGATTCATGGTGTTTGTGCATGAATGGAGCTACCCTGCTGATTCATATGAACTAGACTGCTGAAATCCTGACCATGAAGACTGGAATTGCCCTAAAGAACTATTTCTAAATAGGTCCACATCTTTCTTTGCTACATTAACCTTTCCTTCCCTCTACCTCTGGTGACTGATGGGCTAGAAGAGGGGTTAAAGCATTTAAAACCCTTATGAAAGTAGGTTTTGAAAAACCTAAGCCTACACCTCCCAGTCTCCCACCACAGCAACCCTAACTCAGCTTGCTTCATCACATCTCAAGCACTGGTAGCTGATCATAGCACCCATCAGCCAAGCACTTCTTTGCCCCAGACCTTCAGCAGGTGCCCAGTAATACCAAAGTCCTCAAATAGAAGCAATGGGTTCTATTTGAGTGAGCTCCTCCTGTCCCCACCTCATTCTGACCTTAGTGCCTCCTTGATGCTTTATTGCATACTAGGCCCATGCAACAGGGGACTTTTGCATTGTTCTTACATTTTGGGATTCCCCTTCCCCAGATAATCCATGGCCCACACCCTTTTCTTTAGCTTTTGGGCAGATATGAGTGTTCAATGTGACCATCTGATACGACTTCCCTAGACTATCCATCTTCATCTCTTGTGATTTTTTAACGCTATTAACATATAATGATTTTCAGTTTTTAACATCTATTTGATTATTTATCTATATATGCTTGTCTGTGTGGATATGCACACATTTGTGCAAGTGTCTGGGTTATTGGATCTCCTAGAGCTAGAGGTACAGGCAGTTATGAGCTGCCTAACATGGGTGTTGGCAACTGAACTCTGGTCCTCTACAAGAGAAGAAAGCACTCTGACCCAGTGAGCATCGGCCATTCTGCTGTAGACACCGGATTGACCTTGAACTTCTGTTACTTCTGCTTCTAGCTTTCAAGTGCTGGGATTATACATGGGACTATGCTGGGATTCTGCCATGCCTAGACATACTTGGTCTTTGTAGTGCCAAGGATCAAGTGCACAAGCTGGGCAAGTGCTCTGAACCTGAGATACCCCCAGTCCCTGCAAATAAACATGGTGAGTAACTTGTCCTTTTTTTACTTTTAGGTGATGTGGTTAGAATGCAAGACAGATGAAGGCAAACATTTTCATGGCTGTATCCAAAGTTCTCAAAGTAGCACCTGGTACCTGACACAAACTTGGCACCCAATCAACATTTACTTATGAACAATCTGTGCATGAAGAACACCCTAGCTTACATTTAGTGTGCACTGTCATTGTTATAAAGGTGATGCAGAAAGGAGAGCCTACTGTCCTCTGGCATGAACAAGCTTCTGCCTTTCAATAGATCAAACCTCCATTTTATTTCCAGTTTTTATCTTGTGCAAAATATATCCTCTGTTTTGCCATTCTCCCTCAAAACCATTGTCTCATCTGTCTCTGCTTTTAGAATGAGCACTGCAGTCATCATCTCCAGGAATCTGAAGCTGCCTACAGCGCCTGTTCTGCTGTGTACAGATGCCTACAGGGGCCCTTCCTCCAGCAAGCATCTTCAGCTCCCTTTATAGAAGTCGAGGAAAGCCTAATGGGGCAGGGCCGTCTTCTGTCCTCCTAGCTTGGATCCTGGATGGAGGAGAGCTGCAGCCTTGTTTTCCTCCCTTGTTAGCATCACACCCTTCACACTGACATGTGGAGCCAACCTCAAAGAAGCAAAGTGGTCCCAGGAGGCTGGGATCCTCTCTAGAAGCCATGCTGCCTCCAGGATAATATACAAACCAAGTTCTTCTATCACCTGCCCAAGCTTAAATGCTGCATTGATTAAGAAAACGGAATACCATGAATTATTTAAGCATGTTCCTTTCCAGAAGTGTGGTTTAGTGCAAGGGATGGGGTACAGAGGGCATTTTATGAGCTGTTTCCAATGAACAAAGCAGAAATGACCTAATACAACTTGGGAGAATAAGCCTCACATAGGGACAGCACTTTATTCTCTGTCAGCCTTATCCTCTATCCCCTCCTTCACCAATCATTCCAGTAGATGGAAGCCTGGTGTCACATTATCAGCAGGAACCCACATGACCAGGTACACAGGTGTACCCTGCCTTCTTATGACTTCATGTGCACATGAGCCTTGCATTCAGTCAAACTTCAGAAATCATTGCCTGAGCAGTGCTGGGAGCATGCTCCCATATCCCCGAGGCAAAGTCCTGGGCTGTGTCCCCAGCCCTGCTCCCCAGACATTGGAAAAGCAAGTGCTACTGCTTTAAGCTTCAAAGTGTTAGAACAACTTGTCATCCAGCAACAGAGGTCTAAAAATACCTTCAACGATGGATGATGCTATGATGTAAAGATGATTCTGTGTTGGAGAGATGGCTCAACCAGTAAGGGGGTGCGCTCCAAAGCATTAGAATCTCAGTCTGATCCTATGAAATCCAAACTAAAAAACAAAACAAAATGTCTGTGGTAATACATACTTATAATCCCAGCATAGCAGAATTGGAGACCAGTGGATCCCTGGGGCTCTCTGCGAGACAGTCTAGATTAATTAATGAGTTCTAAACCAGTGAGAAACCCTGTTTGAAAAAACAAGGCAGATTGCTGTTTTGTCCTATGGACAGTGTCCTTTGCCTTACAGAAGCTTTGCAATTTCATGAGGTCTTTTTTGTCAATTCTTGATCTTAGAGCATAAGCTATTGGTGTTCTGTTCAGGAAATGTCACCCTATGCCCATGTGTTTGAGGATCTCCCCCACTTTCTCTGCTTTCATGTGGAGGTCTTTGATCCAAGGAGATAATGGATTGGTTTGCATTCTACATGCTGACCACCAGTTGAAACAGCCCCATTTGTTAAAAATGCTATCTTTTTCCCATTGGATAGTTTTTGCTCCTTTGTCAAAGATCAAGTGACCATAGGTGTGTGGGTTCATTTCTGGCTCTTCAATTCTATTCCATTGACCTACTTTCTTGCCTCTGTACCAATACCATACAGTTTTTATCACTATTGATCAATAAGTAATACAGCCTGAGGTCAGAGATGGTGATTTCCCCTGAAGTTCTTTTATTGTTGAGAATAGTTTTCGCTGTTTTTCTTTTCTTTTCTTTTTCTTTTTCTTTTTTCTTTTTTTCTTTTTTTGGCTATTTCAGATGAATTTGCAAATTGCTCTTTCTAACTCTATGAAAATCTGAGTGGGAATTTGATGGGGATCACATTGAATCTGTAGATTGCTTTGAGCAAGATAAATGGCAACCAATAGATTGTCTTTAACATTCCTACATCTGATAGAGGGCTAATATCCAATATACACTAAGAACTCAAGAAGTTAAACTCCAGAGAACCAAATAACCCTATTAAAAATGGGCTACAGAGCTGAACAAAGAATTCTCAACTGAGGAATATCAAATGGCCATGAAGCACCTAAAGAAATGTTCGTTATCCTTAGTCATCAGGGAAATGCAAATCAAAACGATCCTGTGATTATATCTCACACCAGTTAGAATGGCTAAAATCAAAAACTCAGGTTGCTGGTGAGGATGTGGAGAAAGAGAAACACTCCTCCATTGTTGGTGGGATTTCAAGCTAGTACAACCACTCTGGAAATCAGTCTGGTGATTCCTCAGAAAATTGGACATAGTAGTACTACCTGAGGACCAAGTTATACCACTACTGGGCATAAGATGCTCCAACATATAACAAGAACACATGTTCCACTATGTTCATAGCAGCCTTATTTATAATAGCTAGAAACTGGAAAGAACCCAGATTTCCTTCAACAGAGGGATGGATACAAAAAATATGGTACATTTACACAATGGAGCTATTAAAAACCATGACTTCATAAAATTCATAGGCAAATGGATGGAACTAGAAAATATCATCCTGAGTGAGGTAACCCAGTCACAAAAGAACATGCATGGTATGTACTCACTGATAAGTTGATATTAGCCCAAAATCTCAGAATACCCAAGAAACAATTCACAGAGCATATGAAGCTCAAGAAGAAGGAAGACCAAAATGTGGATGCTTCAGTCCATAGAAGAGGGATCAAAACACTCACAGGAATTAGAGGGTGGGAGGAGGAAGGGAACAAAGGAGGCAGGATCAGGTATAGGAGGAGACAGGGATGATATACAGATGATCAGGAATTTGAACAGAGGTATATAGCAATGGGGGTAGCCACCAGCAAGTCTCAGATGTCAGGAAAGCAAGAGGCTTCCAGGACCCAACAGGGATGAGATTAGCTGTAACGCCCAACAAAGGGAAGGAAGAACAGTAGAGACCTTATCCAGAGATTAGGCAAGACCCCCAGTTTGGGAATGGGGCCATCCACTCATCTCCAAATTTTTAACCCAGAATGGCTCTTGTCTAAAGGAAATATGGGGACAAAGTGTGGAGGAACAACTGAAGGAAAGGCCACCCAGAGACTGCCCCACCTGGGAATCCATCCCATACTCAGATACCAAACCCAATCACTATTGCAGATGCCAAAAATGGTTGCTGATAGGAGAGGGTTACAGTTGTCTCCTGAGGGGCTCTGCCAGAGCCTGACAAATACAGAGGTAGATGCTCACAGACAACCACTGGACTGAGTACGGGGACCCTAGGAGAAGTTAGAGAAAGGACTAAAGGAGCCGAAGGGATTTGCAACCCCATAGGAAGAACAACAACATCAACCAACCAGACTCCTCAGAGCTCCCAGGGACTAAACCACCCACCAAAGAGTACATATGGAGGGACCTATGGCTCCAGCCGCATATGTAGCAGAGATGGCATTGTCTGGCATCAATAGAAGAGAGGCCTTTGGTCCTGTGAAGGCTCAATTACCCAGTGTAGGGGAATGCCAGGGTGGTGAGGTGGGAGTGGATGGATGAGAGTGGGAATGCCCTCATAGAAGAAGGGGAAGGGCAGATGGGATAGGGGTTCTGGAGGGAGAACCAGGAAAGGGGATAATGTTTGAAATATAAATACATAAAATATCAAATTAAGAAAAAAAACCAAGGTAGGAGTTAAGAAAGACAGCTTAGAAATTAAGAACAGAGGCTTTTCTTTCAGAGAACATGGGATTAGATTCTCAGTACCCACATGTTGGATCACAACTATCTGTAACATCAGTTCCAGAAATCAATGACCTTTTCTGGCCTCTGTGGAAACTGCACTCATATAGTGTAGATGTATATGCCAGGAAAACACTCCTACTAATAAAATGTGAAAAAAAGAGGTTAACTTTAGGCTTTCATATGCACACACACACACACACACACACAAATATATATGTGCTGATTCTGCTAAACAACCATCCAGAGGGCAGAGGAATTTGAGTGGTCTGATAACCAGTGTGGTAAGCTAACTTAAAAATATAAATTAAATCAGAAGAATAAAGTGAGAATGATTACTTAATCATAATTTCTCATTAGTGACACCGATCTAATTTATGTCTCTGTCTAGTTAGTGTTTACTGACCCACTGTATCCCTTAATGTGAGATGTGATATAATTTTCTTACAAAGTAAACAGTTATTTGAAATATGGTTTTAATAATGACAAGACATTCCATTTTAGATAAAGAAAAAATTGCCTAGAGACAGTGCTTGATTTCTTCCCCAGAGGAATATAAGGATTACCTCACAGCACCCAAGTCATGCAATGGCTTCATGTTCCGAGCTTGTTCAATTGCCACATGACTACTCTCTTAGAAATGCCTGCTGCCAGTTTCTCTGTTAGCATCATGTTCTATCAGAGGAGTTTGTGGGCTGATCACAGCAGACCTTTATCAAGTTACACACTGTCTCTGGCATTTTTCCTGTAAAAATGGGCTATGAGATGATTTACAGTTTTCACTATCATGCATGCCACTGAATGGCCACCACAGCAGAACTCTGCGTATGCAGTGAGGCTTCCACTGTGGTCATGGTCTCAGTAATAACAGTCCTTGTGGATCATTCGAAAACCTCAGCTACACCTCTGACAGCAGAATCAACTCAGCCACTGCCTGAGCACTGAGGGACTTCCATCCAGCAGCGTCTCCCAGAACTGCCCTTCCCTTCTGTCCAGCCAAAGGTTTCAGAGCTGAGCTGAAGTCAGGTCTCCCCAGCCTCTGGGTGAACACTTGGCGCCCGGCTCCCCACCTCAGAAAGCCAGGCACTCCAATCTCCCCAGCAGCCCTACATCAACCTGCTTTCCCCATAGCTGCCTTTCAGATACTATTACATGTTGCCAGAGAACCAAGGTCACATTCAGGAAAAGCTGAAAAGCCAGGAGGAACAGAACGGTGCCTATTTTCCCTACACGTGGCAACTCTCTGCTAGCAAGCAGTGGACGACACACCGTCCCTTTCCCATCAAATGCTTAGGTATCTAAGGCTCGTCCTAAACTCTAACATAGAGATGACGAACAAAAACCACACAGCTGTCTGAGCATCCAACTCCACAGACTATTTAACACATTGTAAATCAAGTGAATCACACACAGCTAAGATCTCCACTAGGGATGGCTCCTCTCCCGGATGAAGAGTATCATCTGCAGGGCAACAGCACCAAAGCAGGGGATGGAGTTGCAGCACGTGGGGACCTTGGCTTACTGATTTGATTCTAGAACATACTAGAAATTTTATGCACACTAACCAGCCTGAAAATGGCAATGTATCCATGTATGTGTGTGTGTGTGTGTGTGTTCTGTTTGAGTTATTTTTAATTATTCTTATGATGATGCTTCTTATGAGAAAAAAGCAGAGCAAAAGGTTTTTACAGGAAATCTGTCATTTTCTTTAAAGATATAAAAACCACACACAGCAAAGAAAAACGGAAGGAATCTTTCAAATAAAGGGAGAATAAAGAGAAATGACAACTAAATATACTGGGTGACCTGTGTTAGATCCTGGTATAGGGTGACACAGTCTATAACATACTGTCAAAATAAGAAAAAAAAAAGAATATGGTTTCTAGATTGGATGATAATCTACCCATTAAAAATATAGTTCTGGCACTGTACCTCGGTAATAAAATGTCTCTGTTTTTAATAAGCCAAGGACATATTTTAGCATTTCTGGTAAAAGGGAATAAATTCTACAATCAGCTTTAAAATGTTTATTCAAAACAAAAAATTTCCCTACATGCACACAGAGGAAGTAAGGAGATGCAGCACAGACTGGCCATGCTGTGCGGGAGAGACATCCCAACAGGACTGTAATGTTGTACAACTATTCTGGAAGCTGAAATTCCATGACAAGTAGAGTCATGATGTAAATAAAAAGTTAGATGAGCATAGGGCAGGACTGGTGGAGGAGGGGGCTTCCTTTAGCTCCCATTCTCTGCGTCACCTTAGGAATAAGCACTAAAATTCCCCAGAGCTCTTGAGATCCACGAGGGTCTGTGATACCATGAGTCCAGGCCCAGTGCCTATTTGTCCTAGAGAGAACTTGACTTTTGGGATGCCCTGCTTTTCCCCAGTGTCACCTTGAATCCTAGGAAGGCTGCTCCATGCCCTGACTCCACATTCATCCCTGACTCTGCATTCCCCTCCAGCTGTGAGCCCTGGGTGGTCAGACTGATGTTGCAAGAGGCAAGGCCAGAATACCTTGTGGGACCTATTCACTCAAGAGCCTCATGAATAAAGACTATTGCCCTAAACCTTAAGGGCAGCACTATAATGCCTAAAATTGAGTGGGGCTTAGGCCCATCCTGTACAGGGAATTTCTATTTTGAAATTTTAAGCCTTTATAAACAAGCCATGAAAAGTTGGTTCTTGTCTCCTTACATTTATTTCCCTTTCTTGGATGGGTGGATGGATTTTAGAGTGCGTGGGACTTGTTTGGTGAGTGAACTGCTCATAGGATGCTGCTGGCAACACGGTGAGCTGATGGAGGTCAGGTGTTTTCATCATGAGACAATTGCTTATGGAGGAGATGCTGGAGGGGTTAAAGTCAAGCAAATTCATATAGTTAAAAGGTGCTGGAACTGGGATTTGAGGCTAATGTTCTCAACTACAAGCTCTTCATGTGAGCCCTCACTGTATCTATCCAAGCAGAAGCTTATTCCACAGCCTCCGCAGGAATTGGACATCGGTCTGTTTGAACATCTTGAGGGAATGAAAATTCACAATTCCTGGAGATACACACTCTGCTTTATAACAGTCTGGCAGAAACACTGGCTCTTGAGAGCCAAGGCCCACTCTTCACATCCCTTGTTAGTCCAAGCTGAGCTTTCTGAAGTTATGCTTGGGAAATCCAAGCAATTCTCTGAGCCACTGGAGGAGAGCACTTGTCTTTCAACCACAGGGATCCCTAGTCACTGCCCTCCATGCTCACTGTATGGAGTGGTATTCAGAGGTCAGTAGAGAAAGGAGGATTGGCACTGGTACCACTGTGACTGGGGACTGCAAGTGGCCCTCAAACACTCAAGCATAGCTGATATCAGAGGAACACTGTTTTCTCCTGTGTGTGTGTATGAGTGAGTGTGTGTGAGAGTGTGTGTGTGAGAGAGTGTGTGTGTGTGTTTGTGTGAGAGTGTATGTGTGAGAGTGTGTGTGTGAGAGAGTGTGTGTGTGTTTGTGCGTGTGTATGAGTGAGTGTGTGTATGTGTGTTTGTGTGTGTATGAGTGAGTGTGTGTGAGTGTGTTTGTGCGTGTGTATGAGTGAGTGTGTATGTGTGTTTGTGTGTGTATGAGTGAGTGTGTGTGTGCGTGTGAGTGTGTGTGTATGAGCAAATGAGTGTGTGTGTGTTTGTGTGTGAGTATGTGTGTTTGTGTGTTTGAGTGAGTGTGCATGTGTTTGTGTGTGTGAGTATGTATGTGAGTTAGTGTGTGTGAGTGTGTGTATGAGTGAGTGAGTGAATGTGAATGTGTGTGTGTGTGTGTGTGTGTGTTTCATGGTATATGTTGTATTGTATGTTTGTAGTGTGTGCACATGTGAGTGTGCATGCACATGCTTGTATATATGTGTGGAGATCCAAGGTGGAGTTCTGGTATCTTCTGTCCGTTGCTCCTCACCTTTACTTTTTCAAATGGAGTGTCTCACTGAAGCTCACTGTGTTGTGGTGTCTAGCCAGTGACCTTCAGACATCTGCCTATCTTTCCATTCCTGACCTGAAGGCTGGCTTTACAATTGTTTGCCTTCACACCAGGCTTTTTACGTGGGTTCTTGGGAAGTGAACTCAGGTTCTCCTATTCATGTGGCAGACACTTTACTGCTAGTGCCATTTCCACAACACAGGGAATTCAAACTTATCTCTCAAAATTTAAATACCTATGGATAGTGAATGGCTCTTGGACCTCTCCAGGAAAGAATGCAATTTTACTAAAAATGTGTCACCTGCAAGCAAACATGTAACTCCAGGCATAATTTATAATCACTATAATACTAACTATGTCATCTTTTTTGGTGACCATATCTCCCAGATAACCCAGCTGAGAATCACTTAAAAGTGTCACAGTTTTGTGCTCATAGTGATGAAAGGCTTACTGCCACTTACCAATTGCCCCATTCCCTTCCTGTCTCAGACAGCATCTCCAAAGCTTCTACTCAGGGTTTATCACAAAGAATAAGCCTGGGAAAAGTGCCTGAGCAGTAATCAAGTCTCCCAACATTGTCATAAAAAGTCAACAGCCTCTGAAGGATGGACTTTTCAAGTACCAGCTCTTACAAATCAGGCAGGGTCTCAGAAAGATGTGACAAGGCATGCCAGAAAACATGGTGATTTGGGCCATTGTTAGGTGAGTCAGAATGAGAGTCAAACCCTGAAAGCCAAAGTCACTATTCCTGTTGGTCATGAGGAACCCCTGCCTTCCCCAGTAAGGGTCTATGACATGCTGTTCTGTGTGGTAAAGTGTTCCATAAGAGTCCACAGAAAATGTGGTACATCTACACAATGGAATATTACTCAGCTATCAAAAACAACGAGTTTATGAAATTCGTAGGCAAATGGTTGGAACTGGAAAATATCATCCTGAGTGAGCTAACCCAATCACAGAAAGACATACATGGTATGCACTCATTGATAAGTGGCTATTAGCCCAAATGCTTGAATTACCCTAGATCCCTAGAACAAACGAAACTCAAGACGGATGATCAAAATGTGAATGCTTCACTCCTTCTTTAAATGAGGAAAAAGAATACCCTTGGCAGGGAAGGGAGAGGCAAAGATTAAAACAGAGACTGAAGGAACACCCATTCAGAGCCTGCCCCACATGTGGCCCATACATATACAGCCACCCAATTAGACAAGATGGATGAAGCAAAGAAGTGCAGACCAACAGGAGCCGGATGTAGATCGCTCCTGAGAGACACAGCCAGAATACAGCAAATATAGAGGCGAATGCCAGCAGCAAACCACTGAACTGAGAATAGGTCCCCTATTGAAGGAATCAGAGAAAGAACTGGAAGAGCTTGAAGGGGCTCGAGACCCCAAAAGTACAACAATGCCAAGCAACCAGAGCTTCCAGGGACTAAGCCACTACCTAAAGACTATACATGGACTGACCCTGGACTCTGACCCCTTAGGTAGCAATGAATATCCTAGTAAGAGCACCAGTGGAAGGGGAAGCCCTGGGTCCTGCTAAGACTGAACCCCCAGTGAACTAGTCTATGGGGGGAGGGCGGCAATGGGGGGAGGGTTGGGAGGGGAACACCCATAAGGAAGGGGAGGGGGGAGGGGGATGTTTGCCCGGAAACCGGGAAAGGGAATAACACTCGAAATGTATATAAGAAATACTCAAGTTAATAAAAAAAAAAAAAAAAAAAAAAAAAAAATGCAACAGGGAAAAAAAAAAAAAAAAAAAAAGAGTCCACAGAGCTGTTGTAAAATCTCTTCCATTAAAGGTTCCATGTACCTTCAAAAGTGTGTCCCCCAAGGTGGCCAGGATGGAAAGTTGCATAAGAGACACTTAACTCTGCCCATCTCCCAACACCAGCACAATCAAGATGACAAGAAGCCATTCAGCAGCTGCTTTACCAGTCGATCTTTGGACTCAGTTAATGTCTGTTAAACTCCCAACACTGGGCTCAGCCCATCAGAGATTCAATACACACTCTTGGGTGTGTATTTAGTTACTACAAATGGGCACAGCACACGACTTGACTATTTGTCTAGAAAAGTTAATAATTTAGGATCATAGAAGCATCATTTTATTAAAAGTATTGGGGCCAAAAGCACATGGGAGACTTTCTTGCTAGAGAGCCTAATTCTCTTTTGTTCTGACTTGGAAAACCCATGGAGAAAAATGAGGTTCTCTGTCGTTTTTCTGTATTGTTCTTAGAGTACAGTGCTTCTCCAGTGCCTCTGAGCTTGCTACCTTCTTCTCTGCTCACTTCTCTGCTTCCAACTCCCACCTGAAGAATCTCATGAGGACCTCCATCCTGCCACGTTGTCATAGGCCTTCTCCACAGTAAATGACAATGGGATCAAGCTCTGAACATCAAGCTCAAGTCCATCCACTGATTGCCTTTTTGAACTCAGTGGAGACATCCGGAAAAGCAGGAATCTTGGTCCCTGTGGTTTGAATAAAAAATGTTCTCCATATGCTCAAGATGTTGGAGTCCTTGAACCTCTGTTGCTGGCATTGTTTGGGGCGGTTATTGAGCCTTTAGAAGGTAAAGCCCTGGTGAAGGAACTGTGTCAATGGGAGTGGACTTTGAGAGTGCAGAACTTCATCCTACTTCTGACTTCTGTTCTGTTTTCTGCCTGTGGTTGAAAATATGATTTCAGCTTCCCACTCTGGCTACCTGACAAACTGCTTCCTCAACATGAAAGACTTTCCTTCTGGCACCATAAGCCCAGATATTCTTTTCTTCCTTCCACAAGTCACCTCTGTATGTCAGAGTGGTCTCTCCTGTTCCCATTCACTTGTGTGCTACAACACCGAGCTTGGCAAGCTTGTAGGCTCTGCAACCGCAGATTCCACCAACTACGGATTGAAAACACTGGAGACACCAAGTGTGCAGGGCAGCGTGATGGTCTGCAACCTAGCACTCCAGAATCGGAAGCAGGAAGATCAAGCCTTCAAGATCCTCCTCAGCTACATAGCAAGGTGGCTTCAGTCTGGGATACTGAAGCCCTTTTTCTAAAATTATTAACTTAGGGTACTGCCCAGCACATTTCAGGGTTTCTTTGTTGCTGAATTTATGTGACTTTCTGACCCTCTCTCCTGGAGTAACTTGGAATAGCACCCCTATGGTATCACTCCAAAGCCACAACTTCTTCTCCTTCACACCAACTCAGATCCACCAGAGACGAGCCCCACTTCTACAAGTCTAAACTCCAAGGGACATCGAACCTGCCGAGGAAAAGCACTGCTGTGAAGGCCAGTGTAAAGAAGACAGACAGGGATGCTATGTAGGGTTCTACTGCCCAAGCAGGGACAGGACATGCACTCAAAGAGAGTTATTTACTTATTTTATAAGTTTATTAGCATGCGATGTAAATTGTGCATATTGATCATATTTGAAATGCTATCGCCATACATGCAGGGTCTACTGATCAGATACAGCCTTTTTTATCCCATGCCCTGTCCCCTTCACCCTCTATCAATCATTATCTGTATTAGTTTGCTTTCTACTGCTGTGGTAAAGCACCATGACCAAAAGCAGCCAGAGGAGGAGGAGGATTTGTATGGCTTACATACCCAGTTCGCAGTCAATTATTGAGGGAAGTCAGGGTAGGGGCTCAGAGGAGCCTAGTGTCAGGAGCCAAAGCAGAAGCCATGAAGGGACACTGCTTTCTGGCTTTCTTCCAAAGAGTTGCTCAGATTGCTTTCAAATGCAGCCCACGACCACTGGCCTATGCATGACTTTACACAGAACACACCCACAACCATCCTCAACCAAGAAAGACTTATCTAAAGGCCAGTCTGATGAAGGCATTTCCTCAGTTGACATTCCCTTTTCCTAAATGATTCCAGAGTGTGTCAAGCTGACAAACAACTAAGCAGGACAGCATCCTAACCCACATTTAGGTCAACGTTTTCTCAAACTCCACAAGAGAGGACAGTCCATCCTTTCCCTTCTATGTCTGGCTCTTTTTCACTTAACATGACATCCTCTAATTCTTCCTTCTTTGCTGCAAATGACAGAATTTCACTCCTTGTGGCTTAGGGACACCCCACCAGATACATACACTGTATTTCCCTTGTCTGTTCATCTGCTGATGGCCATTTAGCTAATTCCATGAATTGGCTATTGTGATCAGGGCTTCACTAAACACAGATGTGTGGGCATCTCATCGGCATGCTGATTTTATTTATTTTTTTATACATACTAAGAAGTGTACTAGCTGATTCAGATGGTGGATCTATTTTTAGGTTTTCTATAATAGCTACACTCATCTATACTCCCACCAACAGAGCACAGGAGGCCCCCTTTTCCCACTCGATCACTGACATCTGCGATGATTCTTTTGATGACAGTCTTCCTAGCTGCAGTGATGTGCTTGCTGCTTCCTCCTGGTTTTCCCTGCATCTCTCTGACGGCCGATGATATGAAACACTCTTACACACGTGTTCCTCAGTGTTTATTTATTCACAGAGGGCCAAAGCCAGACTAGGAGCTTCTTTTTAATTCGTGTGTGTGTGTGTGTGTGTGTGTGTGTGTGTGTGTGTGTGTGATGTGCATGTTTAATTGTGTGATGAGTACAGCAGTATAAAGCCAGAGGTTGATGATGGGTGTGCTTCTCCATCACTCTCCACCTTATTGTATATTGAAGGTGAGTTTTTCCTCTGAATCCAGGGTTTGCTAATTTCTGCTAATTTAGCTAGCCAGTTTGTTCCAGTGATTTCTATCTCTACCTCCACACACACTGGGATTAGAGAGAGGCTGTCATACCCTCCAAGACTTTATAGGGGTGCTGGGCATCTGACTCAAATCTTTCTTGTGTTTTCAGGGCAGGTGCTTTCTATGTTGAGCCAGCCCCTGGGCCTCTAGAAAAATTCTTTAGCAGAACTGAGTCCCATTCCCACTTGTACCCTCTCCCTGGAAGAGTAAATCCATTTTCCTTTGGGCTGTTGTTTTTGTGTCCACGATGCCTGAGCATATGAACAAGTCCTAAAAAGATTGGTGTGCTCCAGGCAGATCCTGCAGCCCAAGAGTCTATTCCCAGGGAAAGGTCACCAAGTGTATTTCTAATGTAAAGAAATAGGGGAGTCCCCAAGAGAACTTCCTCAGAGAAACCTTTAGGAATGACCTTAAAAGCAAACTTCCAATTTCTATTTCATATAGTTAGTCACCCCCAGGAAACACAGCACAACAGCTGCCTTGCTAATAAGGAGCTGGCGCTTCCTACAGCAATCTAAAGGGAAGAGAGACACATTTGATTTGCAATCAGCACCTGGAACAGAAAGGCACATCCAGAATGTTTGTCCTGTGTCTAAGTAGCAAGTCCAGTGTGTGGTGTTCTCTGCAGACACCATAGCATCAGCACGTGCTCCTCATATGTCCTCATTTTCACTCTTGCCTGACTAAACCCTAACATAGACAGTGACTCAAAGCTCCCTCCTCCCAGCAGCCTTCACTTGACCTCCTTGCCTCCTCTGGCATCTCAGGCTTTGGTATCAGAACAGAGCTGGCAGGACCAGTGGTCATATGGCTGTCAAGAGGTGCTGTTTCTAAGCCATAGAGTATTGCAACTTCTTGTCATTATTGACAATGTATTTGACGTCATAACTGTCTCAACATTCAGGTGGTAGCTGCCATGTCCCCCACAGGCATTGGGACACATGGCCCCAGTTAGGGACTGTTTTGGGAGGCTGTGGAGTCTGGCAGTTGGAGGTGGGTCTCTGGGGCAGAGTCTTTGGATGTGTTAACCCAACAATTCTTCTAGCACCGTTCTTTGTGTTTCCTTTCCACCAAGGTGTGAGAAGCCCAAGCTCCTGACACCGCAGACTAACCAGCCCCTGCCATTCTGCCTCCCTGACACAGTGATAGCTCCAGAAACCATGGTCTAAATATACCTGTCCTCCCTTACACTGTTTTTGTGGGGTCCTATGTCATGGCAATAAGATAAGTAGTGAACACAGAGGTATCTCATAGGCAGCACCACGGGTACTGAGTAAGGCGGAGTCACCAATGCCTGAGGTTGCCCCTTGCACATGCCTCCATGCCAAACTGACGTCAAGAGATGGGATTCCCTATTGCATCCTGCTCACCACTCTCACCCTGGTAGGGTCTGGACTCCAGCGTCTCATCATGGAGGTCTTTGCAATGCTAAGTTATCTATCTTGAACACCCAGATCACCATCATAGATTCCACTCTTTTCAAATGATATTATAATGTGCTAGCATTGGCTCCAAATCCTGAACATTACATAATTCAGTGTTCCTAAGACAGATGAATACCCTGAGGACAGAGGTTTAATTCAAGAAACTTGGAATGGATAAAGACCCCATCACTCCTCACCAGCCACACTGGCACATGGCATCCCTCTGGAGGAGCTACTGATCAGAGATCTGCTGGCCTGTCCCAAGCCACCTTTGCAGCCTGTTTTGCACTGCTTCCCATCTACTGGTCAGTTAGAATCCTCCCTTAGCCTTGTCACAGATATGTCAATAGTATTTCCCAGTCCAAAGCAAGCAGAGGGTATGGGACTTGGAAAGACAGTCCAACACATGGTTGTGTGTACCAAGGCATGCAGTTGGGTGGGAGCCTGGGCTTTGGTACCCCACCTCTCTGTGGGTCACCTTGCCTCTCTTGTGCTGTCTCCATCCACCTTCTCCTGGACAGCCACTTCTGTGCTTGCCCCATGTACTTGCAGGACTCCTTGTAGCTTCTGGGTCCTGACTTCCACAACTTCATTTAGGTTCTTTGGAAAACGTTCAGTCACAGGGTGGTCCTGACTGGCTGGTCATCTGTGTTCCCTGATTGCCAGGTTTTAATTAACAACCAGGATTTCCCCAAGTCTTATGTTGTTAACTCTGAGGCACCGTGTGGCTGTGTAACTGTGTGGTGCTGCAATATAGACCAGACAGGGGAGCCAATATCCAAGGGTGTGAAACGGTGGTGAGGAGATCAGGAAGCCTGTCCAAATGGCTGGGATTCAGACTGGCTTGAGGAGAAAGGCTTCCTTAGCCATCTGTCTCTTGACTGTGGGCCCTCTGAAAGTCCAGTGTCTCCACTCATGCTCCCCTCAGAGTGGATGCTAAACTTTAGGATGTACCCGCTATCACCCTGTGTCTTCTTGGTCTCTCAACACAGTTGCCCATTGGACAGTGTTGGTGAAACTGTCAGGCTCTGCCGGGCCCTTGAGCCTCATTGGCTTTTCCAAGACAAACTCCGCCATCAGTATCCTTCAGGTATTATTGGCCCAGGGTTTCATTTTCCCAAGGACTCCTAGAGTAACCACTCAGGGAACAGAGAACACAGGGAGCCAAGGACACAGGGAGCTCTGGGTGATCCTTCCGGGAGCAGAGCAGAGGACATTCAATTCCTGTCCTAATCACCAAGCAGCAGGTAAGAGGTGCTCAGTCACACCTATCAGTGGCAGTGTGAGGACACTTCCTCAGAACCCTCCACAGAGCATGGGGGTGGGAGAGTGTGTCTGTGATGGGGAGGGTGCTTTGACCTACAAGGTCTCTCTGCATTTCTAATAGAATTCATCCACAGTAATTTGAATTTTAAAAACAAAGAAGTCTTTAAAAAACCCAACCTATAGCCATTTTGGAAGGAAAATAAATCATGTTTAACAAATCATTTTGGGTGCATTTTACTCTCCCAAATTAAATTCTAAACCAGGTGGCTCCCTCGTCCAATCCTTTGCCTCTACTTCCCTGTGCCACATGACTCTGAGGTTGCCATGACAACCACCCCCTTTTTTTTCAGGAGTTGGCTGGATATTTCAAAAACAACAACAAAAGGTCCCTAAATATTTCTAGCCTCTAAATCTTCCTCTTGTACATCTCACGGTGGTTTCTAATTTATTCATCTCTGTCAGTAGGCACTCCACCACAGCTCTGTCACTAAATGACCTTAGGGACAAATTTATCCATGAGACATCTTATCCTCACCCCATCCATCCAGTAAGAGAACATCCACACTCTCGTCTCGGGGTAGGAAGTCTACATGGAGTCACTATCTATTATAGGGCTCTAACTAGCATTATGGTAGAAATGGCTAACGGATACACGTTTACACAGTTGAGGTGTACAGCAAGAAAGACTTTATGTTTTAATTGTTCCCAGTGCATCTCTCAGGGTCGTTTGATTTGTTTTTAGGAAGGTGCTAGAATGTCTGCAACATTTACAGAGGCAGACGACAACATGTCTTCCTTCCGCATACTTCTTCATTGCCTGCCAAAAAGCCAATTAAAATATGATGCTAAGGCACAGAGAAGTGAGACACAGGACCTGCTCAGGGCAACGTCATGGGTGGGTGTCTGGAGCCAGGTGCAAGCAGTCACTGCCCAAAGCCTGAGCCAGGGAGGCGCCTCTGCAGGGGCTTTGGGGATGAGGGGGTCACTCACTCCATCTCTTAACTGCATCTTCCATCTCTGCCTCAGAAGTGGCAGAGAGAGGAGAGACTCTGCTGGCATTTAGGACAAAACTGGGATGCTGGGTATCCCAGGGAGTGAAGAGGCTGCCCCGTGAGTCTCTGGGCATCCTCAGCCCCTGCAGGCTGACTGGAATAAATATCCACCTGTCTGTGACACTGACAGCCACAGATGTGCTACAGGACCCCAGGGCCACCAAATGTAGAAACCTTGAGATCCTGCACAGGTAGATATCAAGGCATCTAAATACCAGGGCCACCAGATCCAAGGCTACTAGACACCAGGGCTACCAAATGCAGGGCCATCAGATCCAGGGCACAGAAACTCTGGACACCAGGGGCATCAGATCTAAGGTCATAAGATTCAGGGCCTTCAGAATAAGGCCTAAAATTTTAAGATTTCTCATCTGTCTTCTGCCATACATTTACTTTTTTCTTTCTGATGTGAAGATTTTGTGTCATAATTAAGGTGGTCTCATAGCCTTGTTCTGCAGAAATAATTTCTATTTTCTCCTGATAATTTAAAACCGTTAGTCTTTAGCTCTAGCGTCAGATAAGGAGGCTGGCTTTCTGCTCTTCGCACAGGTGACTAAATGCTGTTCCTACTGACTTGTGAAAACTCTTCTGTCTTATGCTAATTTCCAGGTACAAGTTGGCATTTTCAGAGACTCAGCCTGTCGTTCCCTATGTTCCCTGAAGCTTGAGATATGTGCTATAAATATCACATCACAGACGGAAGTCTAGGCTTGGAAACTGTTAAAGTCATACTGTAGCAGGAGCTATGTAAGTGTCTGTCTGTTGCTATGTCTGTCTGTCCACCCATCAGTCTGGATACTCTCTCTTTACCAAGTGCAGGGTATAGGTCACAATTACCAAGGCCACAGGAGTGGAGAGCTGGCTCAGCAGTTAGAACACCAGCTGCTTTTCCCAAGGACCCGGGTCCAAGTTCCACACCCACATGCATGGAAGCTCACAAGCGTTTGTAACGCCAATCCCAGGGGATCTGATGCCCTCTACTGGCCTTCGCAAGCATCAGACAGGCAAGTAGTGGGATATATATAGGCAGGCAAAACACTCATGCATATAAAATAAAAATTAAAACAATAATATAAAAAATTACCAGGACCTCACCAGATTTATGTCCTATTGGCAGAGGCCATTTCTTCTCCATTGCCTTGCTCAGTCTTGCTCTGTTACATTTCTGGCATGTTAAGACTTACTCTAGCCACATAATTAAAATATGCAACAGTGCACACCCCACACAGCAAAAATCATGCAAAATGCCATTACACTTGGCCCTGTGATTGCCGGGTACACACAGGCAGCCGTCTTTCAGCTGTTAGAGATCAGAGACGGCTATAGGAGGCTCTGATCAGACCATGAAAATAAAAGGCCAGGCACTGCAGCTCCTTGCCTGGTGATAGTCAGACAAGCACCTCAGGAGCAATAGCACTGTGGGATTCACAGTGGACTCACTAGTGCCTAGAAACCTTACCCACACCCAAAGACAAATCCTCAGCTTGTAGATAGGAGCCTGCTGAAGGCCCCTGATGCTGGGGAAGAGCCGTCTGCTTGAAGCCCACTGCAAACCCTACTGCTAGAGTAACTCCAAAGAACCAACCCGATTCAGCCATGCATGTGTGTCCCAAGGCTGGGAGACCCCCAGAGCACTTTCACCATTCAGAAAGACAGTGCTGTGTGTCATTTGTGAGGGCCTCCTAAGGAAGGGGCACAGCTCAGGGCATTCTGTGAACACGGGCAGGACACCAGGCCTCTGTACAAGGCCTGTGCGTGGTGATGTAATCACACCGTTGGGCAGCTGCAGCGTCCCATAGAGACCCTGGAAGCCACGGACAGAATCAAACGGGAACAGACAGGGCTGCTCCTCTGTGTAAAGGGGGCCTGCCGCAGCTTCTCCCCATGTGTTGAACCTCTCTGCTGACACAGGAGTTATTTTTCAAAAGGCTCCTGCTTGCCCCAGCTTTGCTGCATGTCTGCACAGCCCTAAAAAGTCAGGATCTCAGCAGTGAAGTCTGCCCCCTGCTGGCCAGACTCACAAACACACATCCTGCTCTCCCCACGCCAGCCAGATCAGGCGAAGGGATGTGTAATGAATGGTTTGTTTGCTTCAGAATGCTGACTTCTTTTGTTTTTAATGATTGAGGTTTTGGACTAATTTTTCCAACTTGACCCTTCCCATGCTCAGAGAAAGTTGAGCTGGAGAAAGAGGAGAAATCTTCCCCCTTTCATAATAATCTGGTTTTAACTGACAAGGGAGGACCCTCTTACTTGCTACTTGCTTGAAGAGATGCTAGCACTAAGCTTATCAGAATGCTCAGTATAACACAGGTCTGCCACCGAGAGCAAGGAGACACAGAAGAATGTCTCCACCAGGAGGGAATGAGCTGAAGGTGGGAATGGGTGGTCTCGGCGAGCCTGTTCACCACCCAGATGGCGGTGGGTGCCATGGGCTTAGCGTCTCATTCCTTGCAAATTATTCTTGGTTTGTAAATCTCCGTAAAGTGGATCTGGGCATTCCTCAGTTGGTAAAGACTGAACAGCCACAACTGGAGAGCTAAGGAAAACTCCACAGAGCTAAAGGACTCCAAAATTAGGAACACTTGATGCTCTTTCAGAGGACCTGACTTTAGTTTCCAGCATTCTCATTAGATGGTTCAAACTACCTGTAACTCTGGCTCCTGGGATCCAATACCCTCTTCTGGCTTCTGCGTGTACCCACATGTAACTACAATAAAGAAAATCGCTGTGGGATAAAGAAAGGCAGGGGATCACAGTGGTCAGCGTGCAGAAGGCCAGCAGTCTGCCTTTGGCCTCTCCTTCCTCAGATAAAAGGGTCAGAAGGGCAGCCAGTGGGCAGGCAAATCAGCTCAGCGGCAGAGCACTTCCTTAGCGTGCACAAGGCCCTGCTTTCATTCCCAGTATCCTCATCTTTAAAAAGATGCAGCCAGTACAAGTGCCCCGTTTATTGTTGAACCTGCAGTAAGCCCTGTGTGAGATATTTGTTCAGCCTCCCGGGTAAAACCATCAAATACAATGACATGCAGGCACACATGTGGGCTATGTTTTATACTCTGGTTCATGGCAGGCAATACAGCAAAGTATGTATGCATGTGACACTTGGGCATCCTGAGTTCCATGACACAGACAGGAGGGCAGAATGAATGAGTGACTTAATAATACACTTCCCTTTCCAAACATAATTCATTCATAAATGTTAAGTCTGACCCATGGATAATTTATATATTAGAAACTATGTGGATGTACTCTGCAATTTCCCATGCCTTCAATTAACAAAAGACGCAAAGAAAACTATGTGCTGGTAATTTTTGTTTACTGTTTTAACTGAGGGCTCAAGGGAGGAATGCCCACCTTTTTAAAAGATTTATTTATTTATTATATATGAGTACACTGTAGCTGTCATCAGACACACCAGAAGAGGGCATCAGGTCCCATTACAGGTGGTTATGAGGCACCATCGTTGTGGATGCTGAGAATTGAACTCAGGACCTCTGGAAGAGAAGCCAGTGCTCCTAACCACTGAGCCATCTCTCCAGCCCTGAGGAATGCCCCATTTAAAGAGGAATTTTATTGATGAGACTGGGTTTGTCTATTGCCTTTAAGTCTTTTGGATAAGCACATTGATTACCTATGCCATTGAGGAAGGGAGCCCTCAGAGACAGAATTGCAGAAGCGAGGTGGAAATCTCAGTGTGTGACTACCATAAGGAAGCAACTGGATTCCAGTATGTTATGCTGCCGTCCCAGAATACACTCTAACTTTTTTTATTATTCCATTGAATAAACAGTAATTTTAAAAGTTGATAACTACATCACAACTGTTTCTGAGAAGTGACCCTATTCTTGTTTCATGCTGTAAAGAAAAAAACCAAGCAGGTGGTAAGCACTTCTTACTTTGAGTAGCTTGTAATGTGGATCCTAGACTCTGACTATACAACACCGATGTGTGTGCACACATCCTCCAGCCCCAAGGTCCTGCTGCTCACTGTCCACAGCAGGGATGTTAACCTGACACTGCTGGGAGAGCTGAAGCTGCAACCTTGGCTGGGTTTTGGTTTGTCGGTTTGTTTGTGTTTTTTTTTTCCTATTTCTTAAAAGGAGGTGTGTGTGTGTGTGTGTGTGTGTGTGTGTGTGTGTGTGTGTGTGTGTGTGTGATATGTGTGTTTTGGGGTGTGGTATGTATATGTGTGTTGTATGTGTATGGTGTATGTTTGAGTGTGTGTGTGTGAGTGTGTGTGGTGGTTGTATGTTTATGTATTGTGTCTGCATATGCGTGATGTGTATAGTATGTATGTGTGTGTGTGTCTGAATCTTTGTGTGTACACCTGTACTGTGTAAGTACCAGGGAGATGAAACTTCATTGCTATCTGATAGTTTTCATGGAATAACTTCGAATTAATAACATTAAGGGACGCATTCACTGGCCTGATTTCCTAAGTTCTCACAGATATCATATGATCAGGGGTGTTCTCTCTATGCATCAGTCATGAAGCACTTAGTGGCATCTTCCCTTCTCTGTGACCCTGACCCCATTAGGGGGTGCTGGCCGTGCTCTAGAGTGCTGAGGACTCAGGAGCATGTCTCCTTTATTTCTGCTGTGTCTTCACCTTGGGTTATCAGGTTGCATCCTAACTCCTCAGCCTATGCTCTTGCTGCAGCTGCCCTGGATGCTGACACCACTTGTGCTGCCTTTGGCTTTCATGCTTAGCACACACACTTCCCGTGTGTGTGGATGGAAGGAGCCCCTCTTCCATCCACAGCAGTGACTCTCCTTGCCTTCCTTTGAGGCTATTCCTGCAGTCTTCCTCTTAAACACAGGATGTCCCCAATGCTCTCAGCCTTCCTTTCATATGACATCAAAATGCAGATGAGCAGCATTGGCTCACCATAGGAGCATTTCTTCCAGGGCTGCTCTCTCTAGCTTGCTGGCAGCATCCCTTGGTGCTTCCAGAAGCTTCCATTTCCGTGCACACTTCACCTTCCACCAACCCAGCATCATTCTTTCTAATGATGTTAGTATTCAGAAAATGAAGAACTGGAGGGGACAAAAGTCCACTCACAAGACACAGGTGTGTCTTCTGCATATCTGGTGGATGATCTACTCTGTTGCTTGTGATGGGAGGCAGGTAGGTTCCATTCAGCAAGATCTTCAGCCCTTTCTTTCTAGATGACCTTACACTAGCCAAACACAACAGTCTATTCTCCAGATAGAACTCAGAATAATTCAGTGTGAGAAAACGAAAGCAAAAGAAAACCTCTGCATGCTTCTCAAAGGTCTGCATGAACTTCTCTCATGACTCCCTCTTACATTGACAAAGGTCATCTAAAGTGTGACACTCCCTTGGGAGTCCCAGGCTCCTATCTAAGCACCTTGAACTGGCACAGACTGTATTTGAAGCTCTCTGTTCATGTGGCTGCTTTGAGCTTCTATATAGCTGATGTCTGGACCTATCCTATTTCTCCTCCATCCTATGGCTGCCTAACCCCTCAAGAAGTACAATGGCTACTCAGTCTCCCAGGAAGATATTCCTGACACCCTTGAGATGAAATCTCCTCTCTACTGTCACATGGTTCTTTGCACACAGGATATGGCACTGGCCAGATAAGACAGTGAGCTCAACTTGAAATAAGGACTGTTTTATTTATGAGTACTGGATTGAGACCCCATTGTTAACAAAGAGAATCATCCAGGGATCTTACACCAAAGGGATGAGTCAGCATGCTTTCCTGTGACTCCGTGGAGTATAAATTTCCCATCTTGGACCAATATTCAGTGTGGGAGTCACTAGTGACATACAGTAATGTGAGTTTAAAATGGATGAAGTAATGGTTGAAGGTCAGTCCCCAATTGCATCAGTCACATTTCAGATGCTCACAATATGACCCTGGTGACCAAATCTGAAAACACAGAGTATAGAACACTTATAATCAACTAGGCCATCATGGCTCCTACACAGACTGGAGAGGGTTCTGCCCTGAGGGGATATCCACTGAGGGGCATGATTGTAATAAGTAAAAGGCTGATATTGATAGCCACAACTGTATCAAGGAAGGACTTAGGAGAAAGTGAGGATTTATGAAGTAAGAACACCAAGTTACTGGATGCAACAGGTGAATGGAATACCAAAAGGGCTCTGTAGAACAATGAGGCTACAGCCTCACTCCATATGATCTGCAGGACTGGGCTTGAAGGACCCTAATTCTTACTGAAGTGTAAGAGCTATTAAGAGGCTTGGAAGGGCTTTTGCCAGCTTTACACCTACCGTCTCAGGTCAAGATTAGGCCAAGTACCAGCTTCCAGCCTCGGAAGATTCATTCTCCACAAACAGTTCTTGAGAAGAGCAGGGACATTCTTGAAAATCTGCAGAATATACTGACTCACCTTTTGTCCCAGATAGAGCTTGAAGGCATGTCATAGAAGTTTAAACTGTAACCTTGCTGATGTAACTTATACCTCTGAAAGTATAAAAACTGCTTGTTACAGACATTTGGGGTCATCTTCTAGTCACTCGCCACTAGGGGCTGATTGAAGGTTGACCCCAACATGCTAGAAATTAAACCTCTTGTGTTTGCATCAAACTCTGTTCTTGTGCTTCACTTGGGGGGTTTCCCGGTAGTTATGACTCTCTTCGAGCCTTACAGGTTCTTCAGAGGAGCTCTGGAGCTAAGGATTGAGAGGTTACATTATCGGCCTGTCCTAATCTGGGCCCCTTCCAATCATGCCTTAAGGTTAATTCCCCAATAGATACTGGAGTGGGGAGGGTAATTTGGCACCTATTGAAGGGTCCAAGCTGTGCTCCTTCGACAGTAGGAACAGTGAGAGTGGCAAGCCACACCATTTACTTTTCCCACCTGATTTCTTCAGGCTTGTTTTTTCTCACAAAGGGATACTTTGGCAATGGGACTGTGGTTGTGTTTATGTCCAGTGAGGCAGACATCACTCTCTGTCTCCCTCATACCTCCCCACCCCCAATTTCACCCCAGCTCTGCCTTGTTAGTGAACTTCTAAATGGCAGACATTCTCCAATGGCTGTCACTTAAGATAAGAATGGTGAGAGATCAGTGGTAAGACTTTGATGGCTGCCATCAAGGCAGGAGCTAAACACATCCTAGGATACAGACAGGAAGGAGCCTGGGCCTTCTAGTCCTGATGGCATTAAAAGCACACTAGAAAGGAACTTTGGGGAAGTTTTGGAAAGGAAGCTTAGGCAAAGAGGTAACATAGTGAGCTCTGGAGAGCCATTGGTTTCTGACCAAGCTTCAATCCCCAGCCAAACCCCTGTTTGTCCCCAGAGCATACACCATTATGCTGTGACTGACCATGTCATACAATTGATGCTTCCCAGAAACCCTGAGTGGAAGGCTTGGAATATGGCTCAGCTGGTACAAGTGCTTGTCTAGCATGCAAGTCCTGGGATTCTTCTCCTGCACTGAAGACCCTAGATGTTGTGGTACGGTCTGCAACCTCAGCACTGAAGGGGAGACAGGAGGATCTTACATTTAAGTTCGAGATCATACCTAGCTATATATCCAGTTTGACACATGTTTAGACTACATGTGACATCACCTCCAAATTAAGAGGGGGGTGCAGATACTATAAAATAGATGGCTCCATTTTCTCTTTTATCAAGAACATGGAAGATACATAAATCAGACTGAGGTGACCACCTTTGCTTTCCATCTGAGATCACCATCCACCCAGTGGGAAGTGAAGTTCACAGTGTGGAGATGGACAGACAGAGCTCTGGACAGATCCATTACATGTGTGTCCTATCCCAAATTCCATAGAGTTTCTTTATCAGTGGGCTCCAGTTCTAAAGAACAACAGATCACTTTACTAGAGAAAGCTGGTGAAAAATCTAGCATTACTTTGTGAAAATCACCTCAGAGTGTATCTGATACTCAATGCTCAAAGAGAAGTAACTGGTTTCAGTGCAATGAGCTGGTGACCAGGGTGAGGAGGTGTGCAGCTCGCTGATAGTGGATCTGTTTAGGATATCATAGAATTCATGTCAGAGAAATGCTGAGATGGAAACAGCAGCCATAGGGAACTGAGACAACTGTGGAGATTCACTCAGGCAAGACCAGGAGATAGTTCACAGTGAGCACACTATGGACCTGTATGGAGAGAGGCACTGGAGTAGCCGTGTTATCCCCCTACCCTACTCCACCAAATCCACCATCACAAAAGACCACCCAGGCAAGGCTGTGGATTAGTCCCAAACTAGACACCAAGAAAAAAGTTGTATGGGAACCTGAGACACAAGGCTGGTCAAACATGGTACTCACACATGAGAACAGTGGTCAAGGCCAAGCAAATGTATGCATAGCAGATTATCACATGACTTCATAGAAGGACAGAGAAGCAGGCTGTCTTAGAGTTTTACTGTTGTGAACAGACACTCTGACCAAGGCAACTCTTAGGTAGTTGGGGCTGGCTTACAGGTCCAGAGATTCAGTCCATAATCATCATCCTCATCTGAAGGCTGCTAGCAGAATACTGCTTCCAGGCAGCTAGGAGGAGGGTCTTAGAGCCCACACCCCCAGCGACACACGTACTGCTATAAGGCCACACCCACTAATAGTGCCACTCCCTGGGCTGAGCATATACAAACCATCACACAGGGCATAGTGTGGTGGCTTAGGAAGAGCTCTGGTGTTTGAAAGAGCTATGGTAAGTTGGAGCAGAGAAGGTGGGGAATGAATCTAGTTATCATGTTAGCATAGCCCTGTCAAAGCCAACTTTTGTCTGTCTGTCTTCACAGAGCTCTTTAATGAAGGCAAATAGAAGGATTGGGGGCTCACTATTTGAAGAGACTTTAAAATCATCTTATTAGCAATGGACTAATGCTGCAGATGGGAGATCCTGTCTTCTCCATATGATACTTATTTCTGAGATTAAATCAGAACAAAGACACAGTTCTCTCAAAACTGACCTCACTCGCCTCAGGAATCATTTGCCCTTTGTACCTGAGCCTTCACTCTTCCAACTGACCTTCCATGCACCATTTAGCACAGGGACATGACTGCTCCTGACACTCTGGGAAGTCTTTTCTCTGGCCTTCTGGCTGACCTCCGGGACCCCTGCACTCTCCAGCAACTCACACAATCATCCTTCCATTGCTTGTGGATTTGATTTTTCTTTTTCTACCTTCTTGGCTCCTATTCTGCAAAGACTCCCTTCTATTGCAACTTGGGTGTGGCTGGCAACTCTCAGAGGCTTCATAGAAAACCAACGGCACAGTTGAGCAATGCCTGGATGGTGCATCCACCGTGAGACATTTGGCAGTATGCAAGGCTGCCACAGGCCCACCATCATATCCTTACATTACTGGGTCACCAGCTCAGAGCCAGGAGCTAACTTACCCTCTTTTCCCTTTTTTGGTTTCTCTCTTCAATACAGAGATGGCTTTGGTCACGGTTAGTCTGTGGGCCATTCAACCCAGCTATGATCTTCTTCAGTTCCCATTCCTCACAGCCAGGCGTCTGCCCACTACTGTTCATGGCTTCAATACAGTTGGCATTGTTTTCTTAAAGCAAGTTCAGTGACACAGCCACACATCCTTGTCTGTGGCTCTATTATACCACAGAGGGGAGAAGTTGAAGTGGAAACTATATAGTTCATAAGACAAAATCCCTTAAACCTGGCTTCACAGAGAAAATGGGTCACGCCCCAAACCAGACTACTTTATGACTTCCTGGTTCACAAACTGTAAGGTTGGAGACACTTTAAAATTATCCAAGAGAGATCTGCCTTTACCAAATATGTGCGTGTCGTAAACTAGATACATGTCTTAGTTACTTTTCTCACTGAGGTGACAAAGTGCCTGAACAAAATGTTAGGAAGCAGGCGTTTATTCTGGTTCCCAAGGCTACGTATCAGCACAGCAGGAACGTGTGTTGGTAGGAGATGGCACACGTCAGGGGGCAGAGGGAGGTGAATGCTGCTACTCGAGTCACTTTCCCCTATTGATTCAGTCCAGGACCCCAGTTTGTGGGATGATGATGCCCACACTTAGTAGGGTGGCTCTTCTCACCAATCTAGCAATTCCCTCACAGACATGCCCATAGGCTCATGTTGGAGGTGATTCAAGACCCTGTCAAGGTGCTGATCAATAATAACCATCATGTACCCCCAGAGGTTCTAAAACCAAATTAAGATGCATCCTTGCATGAATAAGCAGTCTGGAGTGAGAATGCAGGGGAAGGGGGAGGCTGTGTCTAGGATATAATGCCTATGTGATTTACCACTCGGCAGATTAACTCTTAGAGCAGCAGAAGGCTATCCCACCTCCAACAACTACTTCAGAGAAAAAATGACCTTGACATAGTCTTAAAAATGACATTTTCTAGAACTGAGAGGTCCTGGGTAGCCAGCATGCCAAGGCAGGAGTGTGGAAGAGTCTAGCATGTGAAGGGAAGGCACAGGTCGGGAGGCTGCAAAGAGCTTGGGTGACACATACTGTATGAAGGCTGCAAGGCCCAATTGAGTACAGAAATGGGTCACTTTGTAAGGCAAGCTTGTGGCAACCAAGTGTCCCTGGGGTGTACATTTAGTCACTTGACAGGCTGGACACACAGAGCAGTGGAGGTGTCCCTGTTTGTGACGAGTTGTGACATTTTACATTTCTTTCCTAACTAAACTTCCTGCTCATTGCTTGTCCCCAAACACGGATTTTTATCCACTGTCTGGGAAGGAACCAGAAGCCCCAAGAGATGTGGCTGCTGCTTTGTGAAAGGACACACTTAAAAATAGCTTCCTTCCCATTAAGCCAGACCCAGCAGGAAGCAGGGCATCTGGGTGGAGAGACTGAATAATGTAGAAATGTCACAGCCCATGGGTGCCCTGAGTGGAGGCCTGCCTGTGTGAGGTTCCTTCATCCTCTCTGGTTTTAGCCCTAGAGGTACAGCATTGATGTTCTCATCTGCCATCTGGGACTGACTGCCTGTTGTGTCAAGTAATGAATGCTTTCCATGAGACACAGAGATGGGAAGCTTGGGCTCAGGGTCACATGGAGGCCCCTGAAATCCAGCACAGCCCTGGCCTCCATAAGCTCAGGCCCTGCAAGAGGACAAAGCAGAGGTGGTATTCAAGCCTTCTGTTTCTAAGCATGAAGGCCCTGGGAGCCTGTCAGAGTGGCAGTAAGCTAGGACTAAGGAATTAGAGGAGCTCTCAGGAAAAGGGACAATAAAGTGAAGTTGATACATCCCAAAGATTCCAGCAAAAATGGCTGTGAGCTGCAAAGGAGAAAATGGAGCACTGCTCAGTCAGGAAAATGTTACAACCACACACTTTCTCTACTTGCTGAGAAACTTGCTGCTTGGGTGTGCGTGGCTTATTTCACTTAATGTAATATTCTGCCTGTTTCTCCTTGCTGCTGCAATGACAGGATTTATTTTTTATGCATGAATAATCCATTGCACATATGCCATTATATTTTTTTTAAAAATCCATTCAGTCATCAGTAGGATAACTAAGCTAATTTCATATCTTCGCTGCTGCCAATAATCTGTGAAGAAGCTTGTCTAACCCCGTCTCTCAGAACATGACCTTATGTGGAAGTCAGGCACTCACAACTGTGCTTATCAGAAGAAGGGGAAAGACAGAGTTGGGGAAGGTGGCCTGGCACAGGAGAGGACAAAGCCTTGGAGAGATGCTGACACAAGGTCTGGGTTCTCAGGACCACTGGAAGCTGGAAGAGACACAGAAGTATTCTCCCTACAGTTGAAAGACTCATAGAAGGGGCCTCCTTACAGCTGGAAGACACAGCAGGACCAACCCTCCTCACAGCTGGAAAAGACAACAAAAGGACTTTCCCTACCATTAGGAGGGAAAGACTCTCTGATGCTTTCATTTTCTGAGCTTCAGCATCCAGAACTCTGAGACAACAAATAGAGGTTGTTTTCAGCCACCTGGTCTATAGTGTTTGTTACAGAAGGCATAAAATATGGTCAGAGAGAACAGGACTTCCAAAACCAGTATAGTAGAATAGGGTAGAGATGGCTATGACAACCAGAACTGAATGAAGAGGGCCACATAATATCTGTCCCAAAATTCTATCACCAGCCTAAACCAATACACAAAAGTGTGAAATCTTTCCAAAAATACCTCTACTTAGCATTCCATTATTCACTGTGAAGTGCAAGTGAAACAAACATTAAAGGAACTTTAAAGAACTCAATGTTTTCTAAACGTTTTGGTCAAGAAATCCTCTTGCATATGCAGATTGATCTAATTGTGCACACATATGTGTGTGCAGGTGCATATATGTGAGTGTATGACTGTCGAAGTCAGAGGTCAATAACCAGGTGTTCCTTGGGCACCGTCCCTGTGCTTTATTTGGTTTTGAGAAGGTTTCTTATTGGCCTGGGCTCACAAATGAGACCAGGGACTGGCCAGTGAACTTCAGGTACCTGGCTCTATCCATCCCTTAAGTGTTGGAATTACAATCATATTCTACCATGGCTGTCTTTTAAACTCAGGCTCCCATTCTCACAAGAGGATCACTCTACCAATCACAGCGCGCGCGCACGCACACACACACACACACCACCACCACCACCACCACCACCACCACCACCAACAACAACAACAACAACAGCAACAGCACCACCAGTAATCTGTGCACGATTTTCACAGGACATCCTAGACACTGCCTCAGAAGTTCCTCCTAAGCTCTGCACTAACAAGGACCAATCTTGTTTGGAAGGAGCTGCAAAGCTGACAGCTGATTGTACACACACTCCTGATGCTCATGAATTAGATTCAATGAAGCTCTTCATGATTTTATTTTTAAAATGAAATCTTATATTCTTCTCATCAGCAGAGTTTATTTGAACTCTGTGCTCTGCACACAGGCCAGAGCTGGAGTCAGAAAGACCAGGAAGAATGCCAGCTGGTGGCGACTCCTCCTAAAGTAAGATGTGCTCTGACTGCAATAGGGAGCTAGGAAAATATAGGAAGAGCCCAAGCATTCCTGCCACTAAAGAGGTATTAAAAATATTATCTCTTCCCTCTGACCTGCTACACTCAAATATGTTAGGGAAGGCTTTCTCATCCTTTTCTAAAAATTGTCATCCATTTTATGGTAGATACCCCTATTGTTAAATGCTTAAGAAACACTGCCTGAGAAGGGTAAGAGACGTGACTCCAGGATGGATCTTTCCAAGATCCTTTTGAGTTTCTCTGTCATGTTGACTACACCTTGGCTTCTGAGACGTAAGTTGTCCTGAGGGAACTCTGGTCATGAGGGAACCTCTGGAGCATTCACACAGCCCCTGAATGTTTTAGCACCAACTATCAGATTTTTATAACTACGTACCACTCATTAAGTTGACAGTGCTTTCTTAAACATCCCTTTAAATCTCAGGAGGAAACAAAGCAGTCCCATGAAGCTCCTGAAAATTACAAGACTCATATGGCTCCTCTTAAGATTAGATAAGCAAAAGCCATTGCTTGGGAGAGAAGAATCTCCTAGACTAACCCAGGTACCTGCAAGACATTCAGAGACCAAAGAATGCATGTTATCATCCAGGCTGGTGTGTCTTTTTGGTGACACAGCTGCCTTTGAGTCATTCATATTTCTATATTTCCATATGTAAGCTCCAACAAACTTACTGGCTCACTAAACCAAAGTTTTTACTAGGGCTTTTGCTGGTACTCCACTTAAGGTAAACAGCCAACTCAATTGCTCACATCTCCCTGGGGAAATCACACAACACTCTCTTGTTCAATTCACTAAGGTTTCAATTTCAGACTGTTTCAGACTGTGAGTTTGTAGAAAACACTCAAAAGGTGTTTTCCAACCCTTGTGTTTGACCAACACAAACTTGGGTTCATCTGCATTGCACTACATGTGTTGGGTTTGATCTTGCCTCCTTTGTCGTGTCGTCTGATAAGTCAGCCATGGTGAGCAAGATTGAAGGCCTTGAAAGCTCGTAGGAGAGAGTGTAGACATGTTGCACACATCTATGCTGCCTGCACCCCTGTGCTTCACCCTGGTCTTGGGAAGACAGCTGGGAAAGTCTTTTATATCAGGAAAGTCAGTCAACCCAATTGGGACAGCCCTCCTCATCTCTGAGAAGGAGGAATGAAGCTCAAGTGGGTACCAGAGACCACTTGGTGCCATAAATATATGAACCTAGATGGAGAAAGAAACATTTATCACCATGCTCCCCATATCTCCTTGATGGTCAACATGGATGGCATGGGCCCAAAGCCATGCTCAAGGAAACTTGGACACACCACAGTCCAGCTATCTTATAACCAAGCCCCTCAATTATCCTCTGTATTTAATTCTATAATTCTTCTGCTAGCACCTGTGCTCTTGTCCTCCTGGGTTCTTCAGTTAAGGCATTCCTGAGCAAAGGATAGTAAAGGTGATTGGCAAGGTTCAGACTCTTCAAACAGAGGAGGGGCCAGAACTTGAAGACTACTGAGTCTAAGGGGAGAGGGTGATGTTTATACTGGGTTCATGCACTGTATCCCTGTGACTTCTGTCCTCCTCTTTACTGGTCCTAAAGTGTTCATATGCCCCTCCTGGATTGAGAATTGTATCCCTCACTTCTGTCTGTGCATGGCTTTTCATCTGATAATAGTGTCTCCCATTTTGTGTCACAATCCCAGAATGAGTGCTGGCTGCCTATCATTGGGGGACACTCACTGTTCCTTGCGTAATGGGGAAGAAGAAACGTGTTGCAGGGGAATGAAATGCCCTACTTTCATTTCTCCCTTCCTTCTTTCCTCAAGGCCCATGGCTGTCTCCCCATGAGAATGGTCACATCAGCGGCACCTACCCATCCTCCTGCACCTGTGGCATTTCTGGCCCCAAGCTAGCTCTGATCAGCAGCCACTCAGTTGTCTGCCCTTTGCAGTAACAACTTGGTTTGATCAAAAGACTGATACAACAGTACTTCATCAGCCTGTGGCACAGCAAAGGTGGGTCCAAGGCTTTCAGACATATCAACCTAGCTTTCATGATCAACTGAGGTGAAGTGTGCTCCCATTGCCTCCTGTATTACAAGGAAGAACATTGAAGCCCATGAACAGGAGGTACCGCAGGGTCGGCATCCAGGCTAATCAGGCAGTCCTACTGTGCTTTCCTGTTTCTGAGAGCCTTTGAGTCAACCCCCCCCCAAAAAAAACAAAAAAAAAACAAAACAAAAAACCCAATGGCTAGTCCTGGTGCTATGAGTACAGGCTTGGTTAATTTCTCCTTGCAGTGCCTTTCTGAGCTGTAATGAGAACATCTCATCACATGAGCCTGCTGGATATCTCAGAGTTCACAGAATAAGTGCTGTCCCTCCAGCAGAGCTCATTCTATTCTCAAAGCCTTTCTTCATCGGAAATTGCACGTTCAAGTAAAATATTTAAAGAGCACAATTGCTTTGGGGTAGCAACATTCTGTCAGTTCTCTGTGTCCTTCCCTCCCCTGCTTGTTTGTGTTGGGAGCCCCAGGACTCAGAACAATGCATTAGCTCAAAGCCAAGTCTCCAAACCACAGCCCAGGATCTGTTCTGGGTGTTGGTTAAAGTAGACTTCCTGGCTTATATACGCCACTGAACACAGCTGTTCTCACAGCCATGCTGGGCCTCCCTGCAGCTCAGGAAGAATGCTTCCACCAGCCCTGGAAGTCATATATGCCCCCATGACTCCTTGCAAGCTGTGTTGGGCCACCCATGTCCTCTGAGGTTTCTCCAACGATGGCCTTACCAAAATATCCACCAAGCTTTTCTCTTCCTTGACCTCAGGACCCATCCAATCCTGCCCTTCTCCTTTCAAGGTCGTTGGTCTGTCTTACACCAGAGGTGCCTGTGGTCTGTATCCAGAGGCTGGAAATGACAGCCAGAAATTGCCCTTACATTACACCACCTTGAGGCCCTCACTCCATGTAGGGTCCTCACTAGGTCCCATAGGATGTGCAGCAGGGGCAGCAGAGGGGCGGCTCTGTGGACTTTGTATCTCACATCTCTGCTGCTGCTGCATGGCTGCCCTGTGAATGCACAGGGATCTCAAGTCCTCCTTGGGCACAGAAAGCCATCCTGAAGTATCTCTGGTGACATGCAATGACTCTTCAGATGCCCCACAGACAATGTCTTTCCCATACTTGAGCTGGCTGCTGAACATTAGAGTTTTGCCAGGGATCGCATTTCTAGTCCTGATCTGACAGCAGCAGCAAGAAGATTTCTGTGTTTCCTTCGTTTTTAACTGTTCCGAGACCCCTTGGGGGCTGAAACCCAGTGACTAAGAGTGAATTGTTTGCAGCAACCAAGGTGGGGCTCCTAAACTTTGTCTTTTCACGACCTTTATTTCCCTAAGAAATTTTTATGCAACCCTAGGTATGCAGGCATATAAAATAGGTATTCAAATCTAACATTTACTGACAATAAGTTAGTTATAAAGAAATTTATTTTCACACAAGTCCCTGGTATGCATGTAACTTCATCATTTATGAGCACTGAAAGTAAATTTGCATGTTAATGGGGTGCTGGTTTACTTTTTACTTTTACATTTAAATAATTAAATGTTGGCTAAATAGTTCTTTGGGACATAGAACATCTTCAGTACTTTTCAGAATTGATATTTTGATTTTTATAATTATGAATTCTGAGAACATCATTTCACATAAATACATCACACAAGATGAGCTCAGAATCAAGGTTGCTGTGAAGTCAGTGATGCAACACAGTCACTGTGGCTGGAAACACCTCAGGCTCACTACATGTTGGCCTTCAGATTGCCTCCTAGTTGCTATGCATTCAGAGACCCTCTACCGCTGGCACAACTTTCATGACATCTATACCTCAAACCAGTGCTGAGTCTCACAGTTTAAGAGGCAGGGCACTGGGACACTTTGGAACATTCTAGAATTTGTCCCAAGTGGTAGCATATTTAGAGGAAGGAGATGGTTTCTGGCTGCCTGGTAGCGTACTGCCTGAGATGTTGTGACTTCACAAGGGAGGCCTTGTCTCCACCTTCCTGCAGGGAGTGTAGATATGCAAGCATCCAATCCAAGGTAGACTGCACTCAACTCTATCTGCAGTTAGGACCCCTGCCCTACACATTTTGGTGTCTCGAAGCCCTGACATCGCCTGAGGGGCAGGTGTCCAAGTTCTTTTGCTGAGGACACAGCTACGTCAGCTCCATCCTACAAGACTGCTCTGATTACATTATCATAGAAGTGGGTGCTGTGCACAGCCAGAGAACCCCAGGCAATTTCAGAGAGATTATAAAACCCAGGACACTTTTTTTTCCTGGCAGAATCATTGCATTTGGGCGGGAATTTGAGTTTTCATCTAGTGGTGCAAGATTCAAAATACTCAAATTTGATTTCTTACCTGTCAGATAAAGATGTGATCATAGGGAGAAAAACTGTGGGTCTGTTTTCTTTCTTTCCTTCCTTCCTTTCCTCCCTCTCTTCCTTTCTGTCTTTCCTTACTTTATGTCTTTCTTCATTTTAATTATATTGAAGTAGGTAATGCAGAGTTCTGACCTTCTGTTTGTATAGAAATTGCTATCCCCGTTGGGATGTTTAGCCATTACTTCTATTCTCTGTTAATAACAACAACAACAAAATTGGCAAAGTGGATGAAGAATATTTTAACTTGTCAATTTTATTAAAACAATATAGGGCTTTATAAATGCTAAATGCTGATCCTACAAAACACATTTTGCTATTATCTCTTTCTAAGATTCAAAAAATTAATTGTCTATGTGTATGTATACATGAGTGCTGTTCCCATGGCGGCCAGAAGAGGGCATCTGAGTCCCCTACAGTTGGAGCTACAGGCAGTTATGAGGCAGCTAATTTGGGCAGCACTTCTCATACCTGCTGGGCTGTCTCTTTAGTCTCCACTCTCCAGTCTCTAGTTTAGCTGCTGTCTTCGTGATAACCACTTGCCCATCTCTTAGACTGAGCTGTCAGAAAGAACCATTGTTTATCCCAACAATCTGAAAATCAAAAGAATTCCCTTGCAGACACTGAGGAGAATCTACAGAAAAAGTTCAAAAATGCTGTTTTGGAATGCTTCCAATGTTAACATGGTTACCATGGTAACATGCTAACAGTGTAACTAACACACCAGTGGAACTAGCCTGGGTGAGACTGGGGATTGAATCCCCAACATTATATTTCAAGAGGAAACCATAATCGACAACGACAGCAACAACATCCTGGCAAATAAGGGATGGGACCACAGGTATCTCAGGTGTGGAGCCATTACTCAGTCATTTCATAGACTAATCCCTTGAGAAATCACAGGGATTGTGTGTGCCTGACAAGAGAGCCCATCATCCTTATACCCAGTTCAGCCAAGATTCTGACCAAGGACAATGGAAATGAAAAGAGGCACAAGAAATTTTATTGCATAATGCATCAGAAATCAAGAAACCCTGTAGCAAGGGAAGATCGAATGGTAGCAGGAATGGGAGTCCCGGGTATAATTCTAACCAGGGAGGATGGACTGGGTTCTTGAGAAACCGATCTTAGAGAACATTTAAACTGAGCCCGTGGTAGCAGGCAGGTGGATAAAGGTGTGTGTTGGCGGGGAGGGGAGCAGAAATCTGCAGTAGGATCAGGACTCAAGGAAGCAGGCTGTGGGAATGGACTTGGGATAGGTAAAGACATGTCCTGAGTGAGAAAACTTCCCCTATTTAAGTATGATCATGCGTCTTGGGTATCAGGCAGGGGACACTGATACCAAGGGGCCTGGCAGTGACAGTCAAGCATCCTGGGACTCTGGGATGAAGCCCTTCAGCAGCACAGAAGCTCAGAGTGTGAGACGCTGATTTCCCTGATACAGTGCAATGCATGGAAGCTCTGAGGCAGTGGGTTAGAGCGGTCACGGGGAGGAGACTTCACCTCAAGATTCTGCTGAGCAGATTCCTGTACCAAGCTGATGGGCACCAGAAAAACAAGGTCATGAAGATACGAGGAGAAATAATGTGGGTGATTTTGCATTCAGGAAGTCCAGCTGCCCAACACAGAAGCCACAGGCCCTGCTGTACCAGCAGCTCGGTTTCTATAGAAACAGTGCCCTGCCTTCCCCAGCATCCCCTCCTTTAATAGACAGCTAACACTGAGGAAGAGCTGGGCTTGAATTTCCTATCCTTTCGGAAGTAAGGAAGAGATGCCACGTACGCCCTTTCCACATGCGTAGCAGACATTAAACATCGTCAGGCACGGCAGTAGCAGGGGAGAAGAGGATGGCATTGAAGGGAAATGTTTAGAAGAAGCTCATAACCTTCACCTCCTTAGCTGAAAACAGCCTTGGTCCAAACCCATCTATCTTGGAGGAAAGGTATGCTAAGTGCTTGGACAAGGTAATTGAATTTTTCTATACTAGAACCTTCAACCCGTAGGGCCTGTCCGAGGCCCTCGGTTGTGCTGACTACACAGCCTCCACTCAAGACTCTTGGAGGCTACATTCCTAAATGAGTTCTCACAGACATTTAGGAGACTGTCATGCACTCCTGGCCACCTAAGACTCGGCCCGACCCCTGTCATCCACCAGCTCCCCACACACTCTACATGGGCTCTTGCCTTCAGGGAGCTACAGTATTTGTGTTCCTCCCCTGCCACTGAACAAAACGCTCTCCCCTGAGAAAGGAGCTGACGTGGCCAGCATGCTCAGCTCTGCTGCCTTCCTGTGGACAGTTTCCAAGTCGGTTTATCAGAGAACTGCAAAGCTTGTGAGATAAAGGAAGGGAGGTACTTGCCTTCAAAACTCAGAAAGGGAATCAGAGAAATGGATCAATAGTTAAGAGCATTGGCTGCTGCTCTAGAGGACCAGAGTTCAATGCCCAGCACCACGTGGTGGCTCACAAGTGTTTGTAACTCAGTACCAGGGGATCTATGCCTTTTCTGACCTCCTCCAATACTAGGTAAGCATATGCTATGCATGCATACATGTGGGCAAACACCCATACACAAAATTTTTAAATTTTTAGAGAGAATTCTGTGAATCCATCATTCCATCATGACTGAGCCCACCAGGGCCCAGAAATGAAGGAAGACATTCATCCTCTGCCGCGGCCTGCTCAGGCTCGCTAGACTGTGATGAGGCTATGAACATGCTGCCCAGAATAGGTGCAGGTCCTATCTGAGCAGCATTGGCTGCAACGCCACTGCCTTCCAGAAAGACAGACAGGGAGGGAGGCACAGTAAACCAGACATTGGTTTCTCGAAGCTTCTGTCAGAGGTGCTGTGCTTTGTTTCATGGCCATGGTTTCAGGCAGCTGGAGCAACGCCTCCTCCCATCCCATTTTTACCTCACCTTCCAATCTCTCCCCTTAGCAAGGGTCTCTGACTCTAAGTGCTTGCCACACTCCCCTCCTCCATTTCTGCCCTCCTGCTCCGTGTCTGTTCCATCACAGATCATGTCTATAATATAGAGCATCCATATGTGGGACAGGAACTGAAGTCAGATGAATATATTCTGTATCTTGTGCTGAATGACTATAGAGATACATATATTGTTTATATAAGAGAGGAGACACAAGGTTACATGAATATGTTGTGAGTAACAGAATCGGGAGGCCGCCGCTGCTTGAAAGCTAATGTTCTTGTTCCATTTGCTCTGTCTATTAACTGTCTCACGATGACGAAGAGTAAGAGACAGAAAAAAAAATCACTTCCTCAATTCTTAGTTTGGACAGGAACCTATTCTCTTTATTCCACTTTTAAAAAAATAAGCATTATATTAAAACTGACTCAATCTTATCAAAGCAAGTGCTGATGCTCACATGAAATCTAACTGTTACAGAAGATTAAAATTGATTTTTACAGTGACTCTGATGATCATCAAAAACATTAGGTATCATTTGAAGTAAATAAATCTCTGTGTGTGCATGAGTATGTGTGTGCATGTGTGCGTGTACGTACGTGTGTGTGTGTGTGTGTGTGTGTGTGTGTGTGTGTGTGTGTGTGTGTGTACCTGCAGAAGCCATCAGAGGACATCTGATCCCTTAGAGAAGGAGTTACGGTGGCTGTGAGCTCCTCAGGAAAAGCAACAAATGCTCTTAACCACTGAGCCATCTCTTCAGTCCCATGTCTAAGTCACTGACATAATTAAGTTAATTTCCCAACTTAAGAACATGACATACACAGAAAAGAAAGGTGAGCAGAGGAGCCCAGCAATCTATAAGATTCGTCTGCTGTCATTGACCTGATTGCATTCGTAGTCCAGTCATCTGTAAAACTAGAGCTATCAATTAAAAAAAAAGTCCACCCAAAATAAGTTTAGAGCTGGACCACTTAAAGCTGTTTCTGGGAAAGGGCGCGTGTGTTTACATCGCTGTGAAATCAAATCAATAAGCTTGAAATGGAAGAAAACCGTGACACTGCATGCAGGTCCCACCGTGCCCTTAACATTCAATTTATTAACCAGAGTTTAATTTTAAAGGGATCACAGGATTATTATTTTATAGGCAACACTGCATGAGAGGATCGATATCACACACTGAGGGGAGCACTTCTCCTGCACTTGATTAATGAATTATTATCGTCGGAGTAATTAAAAGGAGCAGGGTCGGGTACAATCAGCATGTACATCTCACTCAGCAGCTCCTGCCAGTTGCTCACAAAAATGAAACTCATTCATCAATCGGGCTGCAAAAGATAAAAAGCTTTGAGTAAGAAATTAAAAAGTTCTACTTTACAGAAGGAAAAAAGGACCCCCAGGGCCAACACCTAGGAGCCACCCTTCCCACCTGGTGATATATATGTATCAAAGAAAGTTCATCTCACGTGGAAAAATGAGCCAACACCATAGACACAAACTTAATATCCCGAAGTTCTAATACTCCAGGTCTTCTTAACCTATAGGTAATATAAATGTGCTGGCAGCAATTAGAGAACATTAGCCTGCCATGTAAATTTGGCTTCATACCCACCTCAAAGTCTCTCACTGCCAACAGCTCATGTCCCCCGGGAAGAGATCACTTTCCTGCTTCACAAACACATCTTTTTTATTCTTCCAGCTTTAGAGAGCAAAAGCTTGTTAACCTGTCAGAATCTGTTTGCTGTGGTTCACGGTTAACAGCTGACCCACCCAGTAACAAGTCACGGCAGCCTGTTCTTGTTAATGTTGTTGATGTGGACTGCAAAGGTTGAGTCCCTGTCCTGTGTTGCTCCCATCTCAGGCGACCGTGCAGGTAGACCTTGCAGGTGACACGGGACGGAGTGGTGCTGCCTGCGCCTTGAAGGGGCAGAGCAAAGGGGAGGCATCTTTGAGCCTGTGTTTGGCTTCTCCTCACTCTACATCTTTGTGCAGGGCAATGTGCTAGTTTTCCACAGCTCTTCAGCTTCCTGCTTGGGCCTTACACTTTTTACAGTACAGTGTGAATTCTCCCTCCTTCCTTCCCTCATTCCCTAATTCTCTGAGCTCCCCTTGGAGGGAAGAATTTTGTATGTCCTTGCTATGCACATAGCATAACTCCAACCAATTTTTATTGAAAGAATTTATAGTGAAGCTAAGTGACCATTTGCTTTACCTGAGCACTGGTGTTTCCAGTGTTAAATACATTCTACAGTAAAATTTTAAATAAAATTTAGATTTTTAAAATATATTTAATAAAATATTATGTCCAGCACTGAGATATGAGATGGTGTGACAGGAAGATAAGGGGGGCTTCATAGCTCACCCAATGAAAATTGTATTACAAGAAAGAAACCTGGACACGGGGAATGTGGCTTTTGTGAGCTTATGCCGTTTCAATTGGAATTAGTGACTTATTCATGCAGATATTCTGTTATAATCTCCAAAGCTGTTGACATGTCTTAAGAGAGCTTAGTAGAGCAATCAGTTATTCCACAGCCCTTGCAACTCTAGAATTACCCACTTCAAAAATAAAGGCAGATTATCTTCAGAGAAGTGCATCCTGGGTAACACAGCTGTCTGCATAATCTCTGGTGAGAGCCACAGGACACGCCATGTCCCCTTTGCATGAAGAAAGCATGGAAGGGGAGAAATAGACAGCAGACATCCAAACTTTAAAGGGCAGGAGAATAGAAGGATTTACCAAAGGACTAAGAGCGAGATCAGAAAGGGATCAAAAGAGGAGGGCAGGAAGAGATAGGGAGATGGAGGGAGGGAGAGGCCATGGAGGGGGTAGGAACAGAAGAGAAGGAGGGAGAAGAGGAAGGAGGGGGGGTTCACACAGTGCTGTGAAAAGCACAAGGCCCAAAGCTTTGAGAAGCAGAGTGGTTGTCCTCTAGAACAGAAGTTAGGATGGCACCAAAACAAAAGAAAAGTCATGTGACTGCACTGACATCTCATCATGAGGTGGACAGCACGCCTATGTCATCCTGTGTGCAGGCCATGTCATAGCCACACTCAGAATGTGAATCTCCACCCAAGTCAGATGAGGCAAAGACTGCTGCGGACAGGAACAGGAACTAGTATCAAGACCCATGTATGAGAGTTGTGGGGAAAAGGAGAAAGCATGCCAGGGGAGGGGTGAGACTCTGGACTTCCCCCTTACATTTGGTTGTTTGCAGAAGGTAATAAACTATCCCTGTAGCTACTAGGTCCAGTGAGCACCCCCACAGTACACCTGCCCTGCAGCCCCTACTGATGTCCAGATTAAGGTACACTGCAGCACTGGGTGCCTTCTTGGTCACAGCTCCAAATGACCCCTTCTTCCATGTACCCATTCTGGGAGTAGGTATCCTAGGTATTGCTAATGTCATGATGAGGGGGTCCTGGGAAGGAGAAGACTGAAGGAATGTTTAGTCATTTTTAAAAATCATGTTTGGAGAAACAAAAAAATCACAACACTGGTAAAAAAAATATTCAGAATATATGGACATTTTTGTGGTACCAAGCTGCTTAAGAAGCCAGTCACAAAACTGACAAGTCCCAAGGGCATAAGATATCACACCACTGAAGGATCAGGGCAGAGGAAATATAAGATGGGCTCAGGGCTAAAGAGGACATGCAGGATGGAGAACTTGGCCTGTTGGGCTGACTGACATCATGGGTAGTGGCTGTCATTGAATCTCAGCTTTGACTGGTTTGTGGTTTTAAAATCAGGCTGCCGGCACGTTAACATCATTAGGAAAATCTGAGTCACCAAGAATGAAGGAAGCCTTGCCACTGCAGGAGGACCACAGTGGCAGTGTGTAAGACCCCTAAAGCCATTGCAGAGACCGGAGAGGAACATTCAAGGACAATCCTGACAAACGCTGATATTTTAAAATGAGTCACAGTTAATTCCAACAGCAAGTCACCAAATTTCACTAAAAGCAACTTTCAGCAGCTTTTAAGACTCAACTTATTTTTAACTCTACACAATGATTTTTAAATAAAATTGACTAATGGCTTCTCAAAGGGGGTTTCCAACTAATTGGCTTTGTTTAAATAAGTGTAAAATTGACAAGGAAACTGATTACAAATGAAAGATTCTAGGACAGCCCCACCATCTTAGTTTCTTGTCACTGTGCTGAAACACCTTGACAGTAGCAATCTAAGGGAGAAAAGGTTGCTTTTCAATCACATTTTCAGGGTGCACTTTATTGTGGCAGAGAAGGCACACCAATGGAGTTTGAGATAAACAGTCACATGGCATCCAAGTCAGGCTTCAGACTGCTGAAGGCTGGTCCTCAGTTCACTTTCTCCTTTTTATATATGATCTTAGTCTAGGGAATGGCAATGCTTATGTTGGGTGGGTCTACCCAACTCAACTAATTCAACCAAAATTAAAATAACCCCCCACAGGTATATCCCGTGGCCTCTCTTTCAGGCTATTCCAGATTCCATCAATTTAGTTGTTGTGATTAACCACGATACCATCCAAAGAGGCTGTCTGTGGACCTGCACAGGTTACAGGTCATAAAGGGGCTGTCTGTGGACCTGCACAAGTAATAGGTCATTGATTATAAACAGTGTCATAGTGTATGCAGTTGGGTTATTTCTTTGTTCACCACTAGACCCTTAATGTTAGTGTAGGAGTGTCTGTGCACATTTTATTAGATTTTTATCTGGGCGAGTCTCTACAACTCTCTTAAACTCTGTGGAAGTCACCTGCTCTCAATCATGCAAATAATTTCTTATTTTACTTAATTTTTAAAGAATGTATAAGAGACAGACAGACAGAAAGAAAGACAGACAGGAAAACAGGGGTGCAGCACAGTGCTTCTTTGGAGGTTGGAGAACAGCTTCAGGTGTTACTCCTTTCTTTTCACTTTATTTGAGTCAGTGCCTCTCCTCGTTTGCTATGGCATGCACCAGGATATCCAGCCCACAGGCTTCTGAGGATTCTCCTCACTCTACCACCTATCCCTATATAGGACCACTGAGATTCTAGTCAGGTACTCTACTGTGGTAAACTTCTATATGGGTTCGAGGGATAAGAAGGTCTTTGTCACTATGACCAAATGTATTTAAAATTTAAAATCGTTATTAATAAATGTGAAAATAATTTAAAAAAAGAAGGTCTTTGTCCTTGTGTGGCAAGCTTTTTACGTGTGGAGTCTTTTCTCAGTCTTTATGTTTGTTTGTGAACATGCTTATGTACTATCCAATTTTTTATCTCCCTTCTCCATTTCTGGGTCTAAGGGTAAGATAATGTAAAACCTAATGCATACTAAAGATATGTGACTTACCAGCATCAGATACCTGGGACAGGGAAACTGCAGTTTTTGTTTGTTTGTATGTTTTTGGCAACAGGACACTACCAGTTCAGGTCATCTGGGACAAAGAACACCAATTGAAGAATTTGTCCATCAGGTTGGGCTGTCAGCTATTCTGTGGGGCATTTTCTTGACTAGCAATTGATGTAGGAGGACCCAGTCCAAAGTGATGGTGTGACCCTTTGGCTGTGGCCCTAGGATGTGTAAGATAAAGACTGAGCAAGGCATGAGAAGCAGGAAGTGTTCCTCCTTGGCTTCTGCTTCAGTTACTGCCTCCCAGGTTCCTACCCTGACTTTCCTTAGTAATGGATTATGACCTGAGATTTGTAAACTTAAATAAACCCTTTCTCCCCCAAAGTGGTTTTGTTCAGTGTTTTATCTCAGCAACAGAAAGACAACTAAGACACTACATACTGCAACAGATGTGCCTGACTGGCAGAACACAGATTCAGGATGAGGTCACCAGTCTAGTATTAAGTCTGCTCACTCAGACACAAGCGATGGAGATTTTACTATGAGCTAATGCAGAGAGATTTCAGCACTCTGGACAGCTCCAGAGGGATCCCTGAGCTCCTCAGGGAAAAAGACACACACACATACACACACACACACACACACACACACACACACACACACACACACACACACACACACACACACAGCGTGTTCCTGAGCAAAGCAAAGTGGTCCAAAACAGTCACATATCTGCTTTCTGGTTTTGAGGGGGTGGTGGTATCTAACAGGAGTCATACCTAGCAGTCTTTTTAAACACAAGAACTTTATCAGTTACCTTTAATTGTAAGCAAACTGTAGCCTCTGTTCTTGGAAAAAAGATGGTTTTATTTGTATGTTTGTCTCTTGGTACATGTTTTGCCAGTTTTAAAAAGGGAATTTTTAAAACTGAGGCTACATTTAACTTTATGTTATTAGTTCAACTCTACATCTGAAACTTAATGCTTCCTTGGAAGTAAATACCATGGTGCTTCTCATATAGGAAGTGAGAAGGTTGATGAGAATGTAAGCCAACCTGTTCATCACCTCACATGACTATTTGCGTTGATTTTGTGGTTAGAGCAGCTAAAATCTACTCACGTATCACGACTCCTCCACATGCCAGTTATACTAACTACAAAACTCCCGATGAACACCCCCCTCCATGCTTCTTCATCCCACACAACTGCTACTTTGTAGAAAGGGTATTTGCTTATTATAACCTAATAATGGAAAAACATACACCACAGAACCCTAAACACACTTGGCCAATGCCCGTGTGCATGGATGCACACACATACACATTTCTTGTTTTTGCAGGACACAGAGTGTTGGAACTTGGTGTATCTGAGTTGGAGGAAGGCACCCTTCAGAACTCTCATGGTGGATGTCAAACTCCAATACCCTGCTCTGATGCTGCCCTCAGATGTGCCTGAGAAGCAGTTCTAGCTGTGCATCAGAATGAAAAGAGGGAGCTGCCAGCTCTGCACTAGGATCTTAAAAAACAAACAAACAGACCCAATCCAGATGGGCGGAGACCAGCTGGTGCTCCCTGCACGGTCTGTCCTTTCTGCTAGCGACATCTAGAGCCTGCTTAGCAAAGCAAACTCACTCCAGACCCATAATCCAAAGCTTTTAAGCCAGATTTCAGTGTGTGTGTTTCTTGCCTGAATTGCAACCCAGTTATGTCCACAAGATGCTAAGTAAACAGAACACTCCAGAATTATTTGTTGCTCAATACTACCCTCAAAGAATTCTAGTTCTTTAAATCAGATGTCAATAATTTGTCCCTTTTCCTCAAGACTGGTCCAGGGGAGTGAGGAACATTGGTCTGTGGTATCTTTTTATAGCCAGGGGACTCTGGAAATGACCAGGAAAAAAAATGCATAGTGCATAGCTGTGGGTGGGTCTCACACCAACTCCTGTCCCTTCTGTGGCAGTTCCTATGTCATCATAAAACAACACAAAACCAACAATTAACGGTAGCATGGCCTCCCATGTAAGATGTGGCACTTGAGACCCCAACACTCATGGGAACATTATCGCTCCTGTAGATCTCTTGCGCCAAAACTTAACTAAAGTCTTGCTACATGAGACCCTACATGTCTCATGGTCACACTTCCTGGTCCCTCCAGGGTGACGTGCTGCCCTTCTCTGTAAGAGTGAAGGAGACTAAGAGGTTTGTGCAGTGACCCAGGTGCTACAGAACCACACTGAAAAGGAACCCAGTAACCCCTCAGACGTTGCACAGCTGTCTCTACGGGCTGGTCTCTACAGGCTGCTGCAGCCAAACCAGACCTGCCTGCCTGAGGGCTCAACTGCGAGTTGCCTTTTAAATTCTCCGTCCCTAAAAGCCCTAGTGACACAGACTGCTGGGAGGTATCAGTACAAGACCTTTGACCTATTTCTGTGGCCACCCGTACCCTGAAAGAATCCTTTATTACTAGGTGGATATGCAAATTCAGTCTTTGAAGTCCAGACTTCCAGCCTCAAGAGGAAGAGACCTATCTGAGAACTTCTTAAGGAAGGAGCATGGTCCAGGTAGAGTTGCTGGACCACAGCTTGCCACCCCGATCAGCTTGCGCGGTGAGAGCTGTATTAGGCCTGGGCTCTGAAGCTAGGACTTTTTAAAAAGGGCACCGTAGGTCTAATCCTATGGGTGTAGAGAGAAGGTGTCTGGGGACAGTGAAAAGGGGGCAGAGTGGAGAGGAGAGAAGGGCCACCTCGTTTGGATAGTTGCAGTGACAAGTGGTAGGAAGATAAAAGCAGCCCGAACTAGCTGTTCCCTGAGCCATAAAGCAGGAAAATAAACCTAAAACACAACTCCTAGCATACACACATCTAATTCCCTCCTTGAGAACCACAGCAGGCTGTGGTTACAAACAGACATCCACGCATCTAGCGAATTCCAAGCATAGTCCACATCCCAGCAGGCGCAGCTCCTAAACCCTTCCTGTTCCAGCTACCAACTCCTAGCCACCACCACCACACAGATCTGCTCGGGATCTTGGTGACTGAGCTCAGGAGCCAAGGAGAGAGTCTGAACACGCTTTTGCACAGCAGGAGAGAACGCAAAGAGAGACGCAGGGGACCCCGAGACCCTTAGGACTCGTCAGGCCTGTGCATCCCTCCGATGCTCCCACCCCCGCCACCCACCCACCACGATGCTCTTACGTCCTCCTCGTCACAGTCGCTCCGCGCCTGGTACTGGAACCGGGGCCGGCCACCAGCACCGCCGCGCTCCCGAGGTGCCACCGCCTGCGCCTGCGGCCCGAGGGGCTTCGAGCCGGCGTCCTCCTCCGGCCCCTGGCCACCCAGAAGGTGACTGGCCTCCGGGGGCGCCGGGAAGGAGCGCGAGGTGTTGATCTTGCCGGTGAACCTTTGGTACAGCGAAGCCATGGGCCGCCGCTCTGCGCTAGCTCACTGGTTAGGATGCTTCGGAAAAAAAAAATTTCCTTTCTCTCTGTCTCTCTTTCCTCTCCCCACCCCCTCCAACAGAAAAGGGAGAAGGGGGGAAAAGGAGGCGGTGGAGAAAGAAAAAAGACGAGCCCTGCCGCTCCGCGCCACTCGCGAGTCGAGTCGCCTGGGTGCTGAGCGACTCTGCCTGGCTCAGCTTCTCCGCCCCCTCCCCGGCGGCACGGAAGCCAGGGGTCGGAGTGATCGCTTTCTCTTTCTGCTTTGCTTTTTTTTTTTTTTTAAAGTCCTTGCCACGGCCACGTTCGGCCTTACCAAAGAGATGGAAGAAAGGGAAAACACCAGAAGCACACCAAGGGAGGGGGGATGTCTAGGCCCCATTATTTGGCAACACCTAGATACCAGCTCATCTTCAGGTCCCGCCCTGGCCCCTTGCAGCTCCTCCTCTCCCTTCTCAGCAGGGTACCCAGCTTCCGCTGTGGTGATGGCACCTGGTGAGTTCCAGTCCCAGGAAGCTGGAGGTGGGGGTTCAGAGCTGGGCGAGAGCAGGTACTCCCACCTAGTAATGTTCTCCTGGCTTTGGGTCTTTGGTAAACTTTGACAAAGACCCTGGAGATCCTGGGGTAGGAATGCAGTTGAAGGGCATTGAAGGAGCCATGGAAAAGAAGGGAGGCCTGTAAGGAGTAGGCGCAGGGAAGCATTTGTTCCCGGACCCGCCCTCCTTCCATCACCTAGGATAAAAAAAAATTTTTTTTTCTTTTGATCTTCTGAAGAAGGAAAGGCAAGTCTAGAACAGGCGACAGAACTCCTGGTCAGGCCTAGTTCAAGCTTCAGGAATAACGCCTTTCCAGGGTACTTCTGGCTCCAGCCTGCCTGTCTGTGTGTAAATACAGGGAAATGCTAAAGCGCTTGGAGGTCAACAATCTTTCCAAACCTTGTTCCACCCCATTTTGGCATTGAGACGCAGTGAAAGGGACCCTTTGACACTAAGTGCTGTGCAGCACACAGGGCTTCCAATAACAAACTCATTTTGGTGCATTCGAGCGTGCTCAAGTGCCCCCGTGTGGAGAGATGCGCAAATTGTGTCTGACTGTTAGTCTAGGCCGTGTCTGCCATCTCCCTCTTCTTGCTTCCTGATTCCTCCCTGTAGGCTTCTGGAACCCATGTTTTTCTTGGGCTTCTGGCCACTACTAGCTTTTGGCTACTCCACCTCCTCCATCTCCTGATGCAGACCTTTGTGGTTAAACTTGGGAAAGCTATCTCATTCCATGCCCCAACATCACCATGGGTTGGGACTTTGAAGAGACTCACAGGAATTCTAACAACTGCCCAGAGTTTCAGCTGCCCCCACTACACACACACACACACACACACACACACACACACACACACACACACACACACACACACACACACACACGAACAGTGAGTCCATTTGACTTCACCCTCCACCCCGTGGTGCTCCATGAGCCTCTCCAGCTTCCCAGTTAATGCTGAGAAATTTAAAAACATAGGGCAGACAGCAACTCAGAGGGACTGGCTGGCAGAGGACCTCCAGTGCTCCGCGGCTCAAGCGCAGCGAGCCCCCTCCAGAGCCCTCAGGTGGAGGAAGCTGTGCTGTACTGGTTAACTCTGGCTTCTGCTGGAACTGCCTACCATTCCTTCCAGCCTCTCTTTCCCAAGTTCTCAACGCAGAGGTTCATTTCCTATAGAATTTTGTTGGCCTATCCTGTGAGCCACAGCTGTTGGGTCCACCTCGAATCCACGGGTACGAAAGCATATGAGAGACATTCCCCTTTATGAAGAAACAGAAAGTGTTTCAGGCTGCACTCCAGCTGCTGCAGGACTTGTTAAGTGTGGAACACCACTAAAAGTCTGGGGTGGGAGAACGCTGCCCACCATACCACATTCGCATTAATCACTGAATGATTATAAGAACATTACACTAAAAGTGCCATCCAGGAAGCCCTGGCTCCCAGACCTTCACAAGGAAGGTTGCTCTGCTAGGAAGGGCCTCGCAGGGGTTCACATCCACTGCAGCTGAGGATTCTGACTTTACTGCCATGGATGTCCCTGGTGTCTTTCTTATTCTACATGAAGGACACACGGTCACAGTTCTACAAGAGGAGCAATAACTTTGATATGTTAATACACTTACGCAAAGTGTAGAAATCATATTGGCTATTGTGTCCAAAACTTTATAGATAAGAGCTTGTTAAACATTGTGAATTAATGATAGAATTCTAAAGAGCTACTTTAATTTTTGTTGTAATTATGTGTTTCTGCATGAGCATGTCCATGTGAAGGAGGCACCCTGGGAGACTGGAAGTGTCAGATCTCCTGGAGTTAGACTTATAGGCAGTAGTGAGCATCCTGACATGGGTGCTTGAATCTCGACTCAGGTCCTCTTTAAGAGTGTTACGTGCGCTTAACAGCTGAGCCATGTCGCTAGCACACAGATTGAATCGGTTATTTAATGGTGACTTCAATAAGTTGATAGAAAGGGTAAGTTTGTCTCGACATTCAAGACTTATTTTTCTCTGATGAATCTGTAAATATTCAACTTTGGTCAAAGTTTAAAATTCAAATTAAGTTACTCTGAAAATAAAGCATATTCCTATTATGAAACATATTAAACATATTACGAAACAAAAAGCCATAAAAACATACAATCATGGAAAGAATTAAAGTAAAATTTTCTATCCAGAGAGGCAAATCTGGAGTAAGAACAAGGAGAAACAGAGAAGATGGGAGGGGGAGGAGACAGAGCCTGACCAGTCTGGCTTGAAAGAAACAGAGGTCCGGGAGCTGGAAAGAGCTATGTGTGTGCAAAGCATCCCTTGGATGGAGGCGTACAGCTAAGTGGACAACTTGGCCATATTCTTTTGACCCTCGGCAGTGAGCACAAAGCATGCAGGGCCATTTTAAGGGATGTTTTGACTGTGAAGCCATGAACTTATGGTAGTTTACGGGCAGATCCAGTCTTCCCCTACACGTGGGCACTCAAACTGCACAGCATATTGCGAGGCTGCAGCACTGTAAGACTGAGCAGGCCAATACTGTATTGTGAGTGGGGTAACAGGGATTTGGAGAAAGATGAACTTGTTGCTTATGACATGTAATTAATCAAGTCTGGTATCTGGGAACCCCTCCCCAACAACATAAGGAATGAGGTGTTGTGAGGGAAAAAAGCCAGTCGGCTTTTGAACAGATTGTAGTGTCTTGGGAGGAAACAGGTCAAAGTACCCTTGCTCAACTTGACTTTGGCCATCCAGTTTGTGAAATAAAAACTCTAGGGCAGTTGAGAAGGCTCAGCAGTTACATGGGCATATTTGCCACCAAGCCTGATAACCTTCATTTAATCCCCACATCCCACACAGTACAATGGAACTGATTCTTGCAAGTTGTGCTCTGACCTCCACAAGTGTGTTATAGAACACAAGAACACACACACACACACACACACACACACACACACACAGAGAGAGAGAGAGAGAGAGAGAGAGAGAGAGAGAGAGAGAGAGAGAGAGAGAGAAACAGGTGGAACAAAAACATTAAACTATGAAACCCTTAAATAACCAGGGGAAAGATTCAAACAAACCTTTCTGCCTAGAAAGGCAGATGTGAGGCTTAAGCTGCACTGTGGTGAATGGATGAAATATGTTGGCTTATTTGTGGACTATTTCTAGTCAAGATTTGCGCTCCTTGTTACTGTTTAAAACCAATGTCTGCCTGTTCTCTCTGTGCCTTATGATTTTGTGTCTGTGCACATTGTTCCCTGGAATAGGCTTATAAACAAGCATGAGACATCACCCAATGCAGCAGATGTTACAGATGTTTTAAACCGACAACAAAGGAACCTCAAAAGACTCTGACTTTTTCTGACCATTCATATTGGAGATACAAAATGGCCACAGTAGCACACCCTGAAGGAGCTTCTCTCCCGAGGCATTAGGCATCTGTACTTTCAGATAAGAGCACTCTGATAAGTGAAACAAACACTGGCTATCCACAGTGTTAAAACACACAGGAGAAGCACATTCCTAACTTCAGATCACCAACCCTCCTTCTGCTATATCTGCCTGCTTTTACAAGATGACTAGTAAGAAGGAGCTAGGCTGTAGACGCTGCAGATTCCCAACAGGGACAGACATACATAATCACACAAAGGAGTTGGTAAATTCTGCACTCAGAAAGTCTGAAAGGCAAAGTGGGAATCTAACTATTTCTCAACTATTCAACATATTTAAATATCAATATGTTTTAAAGAAAAAGACGTACTTTAACTCAATTAAAAACTTGCTGTAAAACCAGCCAAGTTTTTTTTTTTTTTTTTTTTGGTTCTTTTTTTTGGAGCTGGGGACCGAACCCAGGGCCTTGCACCAGCCAAGTTTTAATCTCTCTTCAATTCTTTCTGCATTTGAGTGATGTTTTCTTCAACTGCTCATTTTTGGAGAGGAGGGGTTGGGAAGAAAGTAAGAGACCTCAGTAAAGTTGAATACACAGGACTCTAATTGTAAGCCATTTATTTCTAGCCTTACGATTCATCTTTGAGGCAAGCCATCATTTCCATACTCAAACCATGACAGACTGGGCTATTAGCTAGCAGACATCCTCTCACCCACAAGAGTTTCAGAGCTATGACCTTTGCCTGACTGATGACCTTGGGATTGGCTATGTGACTGACATGCAGGAATGAGCATGCTGCAGGCAGAGACCTGGTGGGCACCTGTGTCACTGACTGACCTTTACACTATAAGGACACTTGCCCCATGTTAGCTGCTGCCACTTGTACCTGGACCCAATTCCTAAGCTGTGGTCATGCCATGCATTAGAGAAGCACAGAGAAAAGGCATCTAGCTGTGCTTAGTGTGGAGCAGCCAAACTCCAGTTCATTAGCATAGAACCAAGGCTTGGATAACTTCATGTATAATCAGCTGCATTCGGGGTTAATTTGTTACAAAGCATGCCATGATTGATAGCTAACTAAACAACAACAACAACAACAACAACAACAACAACAACAACAACAGCCCAGTCTGTGCACCCACTGAAAGAGCATTCCTAGTAACACTACATGCAATTCATGTCTTTGCTCAGAAAGTATCTGAATGCCTACTATGTGCTGCTTTTGCTGTGTTGTGAAGTGGAAATGATGAACTAAACCAAACCTGTGGCCATGAAGACCAGACAACAGGCCTCTATCAGATGAATGGTTTTCATGAGTAGACTCTCATACTTACCTTAAAAAATGGAAGGATGCAGCTTCTCCATTTGTTCACAGATACACACTACTGGTCTCATCAGGATGTGATGCCAGAAACAACCAGATTGCAGGTGTGTTCTTTACAGAGCCTGCCTTTTTACAGTGTGGTCATTGTCAACTCACTGAGAATTGTAGAGTTGCACCAGCTTCCACTGGGGACATATTAGGAATACAGGTACTAGAGTTACACCCATTCTACAGATGCTAGGGTTATACTCATTCTAGACCCATCCAAACAAAGAGCTGGACGGACAGCTTGAGATCTGTTCTGAAATGGCCCTCTGTGGAAACCTAGTGACCACTCAAGGGTAAGAAGTACCCTAGGCAAGTTGAAGTGCCAGTGTATACTGAATGAGTCTCCAAGCTCTGTATTCTCAAGAAAAGACCCATGTCCTTAAAGGATCCAATAAGGATTCTCCTGAAGGTTAATTATATTTATTTAGTGTTTATGTGTGCATCCCTGTGGAGGCTAACTTGCAGGAGTCAGTTTTCTCCTTCCACTATGTGGGTCCCATGAACTGAACTCAGGTGATCAGATGGAGCAACAAGCATCTTCACTCAGTGAACCATCTATCCAGCCCGGGGAGAAAAACTTTTAAAAAAGCCCTTTTCTCATTGACGTGGTGTTAACTCAGTGGCTCATTCTAGAATGGAGGGCATGACTATCTTCTCCTTGAGTTGACCTGCCCTCTGGAGTGAAAGGGAAGAATCCATTCCTATTGATGCCTTTCTCAAGAGACATTTTGACATTGTGCTTCAAAACCGAAGAGCCTCTCCCATTCTGCCAAAATGCATGCAATTTGGCAGAGATAGCGGGAGAACTGCAAAGGGGGGAAAGGCTTACTTTCAAACAGATTCCATTAAGAAGCTATCAGCACCTCTGTGTGGCCTTGCTGTTTAGTTAATTCAATAAAGAAAACCTGTCTTTAATTAAAAACCAATAAATGTAATAAACATATTTAAGTCAAAAACCGACTTCTATGAACTTAATTTTCCTGAACCTGCTCTGTAAAAGTCCATTAAAATGTTCAGAATAAAAATCCAATGTCATTACATTTTTCACTGTCACTTAAGAACCACTCCAAATGTCCATGGCAAACCTGCAGGTTATGCAATGGCTGCTGCCATCTGAGCTAGCTCAGTAGACTTACTTGAATTTCAGTGCATTGTGTGGACAGAGGTGGAACACAGTATCTATATGTAAATACTCATGTTCATGGGCTGGTAGTGAAGCACATGTATGCTTCATGTGGTCACATCCTCGTGAATAAAAGCAAAAGCTGTCAGTGAATAGCCTGACTCATGCATATGTGGGTGTGCCTGTAAGGAGAGCTGGTGGCTTCTCCTTAATGAAAACAGATTCTATTAGGAACAATAAAAGCGAAAGGAAGCTGCCCATTTCTTGTGGGTAATTCAATCCCGTGGACTGCAACCCTATCCATTCTACTCCACCCACTGCTCAACAGTTTCCTCCTCATAAAGGTTAAAACTGATTTGTCTAAACAGCTAATTGCATTTCAAATCATAGTAATTTGGAACGCAAAAAAGTAATTCCCCTTACAATGACTTATATTTATATTTTGCTTGACAGGTAAACAGAAATTGCCAGTTGGCTAAATAAATCCATTAGTCATGTAAGCCTGTAGTTTGAACAGCTCTTTTCCTCACAGAGGGCAACAAATAGATCCACTCTGCACCACAATAGGATGAGGTGGGTCCCATTTGTTCCTGCCTCTTGATTTGAGTTCCCAGTAGCCCTATTTCCTTAGTCCCCTCAGCATCCCACCTACAGTCACCACCATTACATTGCTTTATAACCCAACAATACTCAAATGGCATCATTTCTACAGAGCCCTTTCTATCTCTGTGGGGAAAGTTGGGTAAATTAACACTTGCAAAGGGCTTTGAAGGATTCTAGCCCTCTTGGGATAAAGTCACGGAAGAATGAAGTCATATTTACAGCTGTCTTTCAGTGCTCTGAAACCCCAGCACCCCTTAGCCAGGCTCAACTCCAAATGAGATGGAGATGAGTGGGGGTGGCATCAGGGGTGCTGGGGTTTCCAGTACAGTCAAGTCATTAAGCATTTCTTAAATAAGCAATTTATCTTTGTAACATAAAATTATCACATTCAAGATACAGCATAAAATAGAACACAGAAGTTGTAGGTATTCTAAGACAAAACACAGAAGTACCTGCAGGGAGTTCTCCACAGAGTACAATGCAGCCATTGACAATTCATGGCATCTCAGATGTGTAGAGCATCCGAGGATTAAGCCACACCCAGCCTTGGTTTCTATGCTGAATGAAAGTGGACTGATAAAATGTCTAAAATTAACTTATGTAGCTACCAGAAGAAGCTCACCAGAAGCCACCCATGTTCTTCTACTTCACATTGCTATCTTTGATCACTTATAAAATTGTGTACACACACACACACACACACACACACACACACACCACACACACACACAAATGTATATGACCATGGTGGTTAGAAGATTGTGCCAAAGACTTAGAACTGGAGTTTCAGGGAGTCATGAACCCCATGGTATGAGTACTGGGAAATGACCAAGGGTCCTCTGAAAGATCTGCAGGTGATCTTTCCTGCTGAGCCATCTCTCCAGCCATTTTCCTCAGTTGTTGAGAAAATCATATTCACTACCATGCTCAATTGGATTCTACTTTGTACCCTCCAAAGAAGGAGGCATGGAGAAAGAAGCCTTTAGCTGCCCTTCCCCATTACAGATTCTTCTTATTGGTTCATAAGAATGCCCTCTTTCTGGTATTTATCAGACCTAGTTTTTCACGGTGGACAGGTTCTAGAAAGACAGCATCTATGGTTCGTTGGCCTTAGATTTGAGGTGTGCAGAATCCTCTGGAAAGCTCTTGGGAAGCCTTTGGATGGCTATTTTGAAGAAAACCAAACCTCTTGGTTTTGCTTTCTGAAATAAACGAACCTGGATCACACAACCACCACTTGATACTGATCGCTAAACACCTGCCACTCGTGTGCTTTCCCATCGGTCCACCAAGCAGAATGTCTATTCTCAAGTTAAGGTAGACGCCTTGGTGGCTTGAATAAGTCTGGCCCCATAGGTTCATGTATTTGAATGCTTGGCCCATGCAAAGTGGCACTATTAGGAGGTGTGGCCTTGAGCTTGTAGGCTTTGAGGTCTCCTATGCTGAAGCTCCATGCAGTGAGGAATCCAGTCTCTTTCTGCTGCTTTCAGATCAAGATGTGGAACTCTCAGCTCCTTCTCCAGCACCATGTCTGCCTGGATGCTGCCATGCTTGCCCCATGATAATGAACTAAACTTCTGAAACTATCAGTCAGTGCCAATTAAAGGTTTGCCTTTATAAGAGTTGCCTTGGTCATGGTGTCTCTTCACAGCAATGAAACCCTAACTAAGACAGTGGTCACATGTAGTCAGCCTTCTAAGGCAATTTTTTTCTCTCCAAATGTCCCTTCTCCAATTGAGGACCTTCTCTTGGTTTCTGTAATTCCCTCAACAGAAGCATGTAGAGGGAAGTGGCTTTCAGTGTTGAAAGCCTCTTGCATATTCTAACGGGTGGGAACCAGTTTTGGGGTATGCTAACACAGGAGTGATGGGGCACAGAAGAATGCCATCCCTGGACAGGACAGAGTGCAGGGGTTGGGGGGAGGCAGGGGGAGTATATGACTGGAGAATAGCACCATGGCCTTAACTACTTCTGTACTTAGGAATCATAGCAACTATTAGAGCTCATCAGAGAAATTGTGCAGTGGTAGGCAGTTAAAGCAGGAACTGACAACTGCTCAGTGTCTAGAGAGAATAATCTATAGAGTGCTCAGCCACAAATGAGACATATTTACTAACACACACACACACACACACACACACACACACACACACACACAGAGAGAGAGAGAGAGAGAGAGAGAGAGAGAGAGAGAGAGAGAGAGAGAGAGATCCAGTCACTGCTAGAAACTTATTGAGTTTGGAATGGAGGGTAGTGAGTTCGAAGGCCCCATGATGAGGAACCCAGGACTGGGGCTCCCAAACTCCTGGACATCCAGACCCTGTTGGGCCACAGGAAGTTGGGAATGGAGTTGAAGGTCCACAGGCCTACAGTGAGGCCAGGGCTGGGAGTTCTCAGACTACTGTACATCCAGACACTGCCACTGGAAGTCTCAGAAGAGCCTAGAACAGAAGAGGCACTTGGGCTGAGGACAAGCCCAGGGCTGGGGGGAGGGGAACTCTCCAGCTTAGCTCATCTGAGAAAGTCCTTAGCTTGGCAGTTGTTGTTTGGGAGCACAGAGGGGCTTTCTTTAGGAGGTTTTGAAACTTGGCTCTGTTGGGCAAAGGCTTCGCCATGCTCCCCATGGGGGTTCCTGACGAAAGAGACAGTCCTTGCTTCCAAACTGTGTATTCATTGTTCAGTGTGGAAAATGGGTGCAAACCACCTTCTCAGGGTGGACCAGAGATTAAATACCTTTTGCAGGAAGAAATATCTGGGAAGGGATGCTTATTGGCTAAACCTTCAGGGCCTCTAGGTACCTCATTAGCATGGAGAACTCTGTCCTGGGCTATGTGACCACAGGTCATGTTTCCTATGTGGGAAGTGGGGCACATGTTCCTGGCCAGGAATCTGACAGGAAGCAGGAGCCACCTACTGTCTCAGGTAGGTACCTGGGTGCCAGGAACTCAACCTGCTCAACCTTACCAAGTTTCCAGGCACAGTCCACTGTCCCACAGACAGAGTTAGAAGGAGTAAAAGGATCTGGGAGGAATTAAGGTAATGCATATTATCAAAATACACTGTGTGCAAGAATGAAATTCCATAAGCAGTTATTAAGATATACACAAAATAAAACTCCGACACTTACTAGCACTCCAGACTTTTCAGACATATAAGCCATTCGCCCTTGAAGACGCTTCTATAATATACACCTTGACATGGTGTCGTAAAATCTAATTCGAAATGCAGTACAATCAGGTGCGTCTAACCTGTGGCTCATGGATACATATCCTGGCCTAGTTATGCAGGTAGCCCAGTATATATGCTACAGTTTCTAAAGATTGGGCACATTTGCTAGGTTAAAATTGCTGAGAGACACAAGAAGACAGCACAGCCTTGAAATGTCCTTCCAGCAAACAGCAGGCAGGCCAGGCAGGCCTTCAAACCCGGTTATCTGAATGAGTATCCAAACAATGGGAGAAATTCCAGCTTGGGTAGATATGCATAGACTGTCATATCCAAGGTATCCAGGAGGAAACTGATCTCAAGGCATCTATGTGCCTTCTATTATTTCCTCAGCAGTGCTTCCTTTTAGAATTGCACATGGGAGAGGGTGTTTAAGGTCTTTGCCTTGCATGCGAATTTTACCCCTTATTTCACATTTGTTGACCTTGACTGTTGTCATAAGGGGACAGGCCAACAAGCACAACGTATCTTTTAAAGACCCTCCAGAGAGTCTGGGGTTGAAACAGGATGGTAGAGAAGTTGGGTTATAGGATTCAAGCCTAAGTCCTGTAGCTTTGCTTGCACGGATGTTGAACTGTACCTAGGTGCTGTGGTTCTTTGCATTCACCCAGAAGAAGAGTATGAGGCAGGAGAGAGAGAGAGACATCTCACAGTCTCATAGTCTCCTCTCTTTGCTCTCCTTTCCCCATGCTTCTTCCTGCCCCAGCTCCAGCAGCAGCCTCTCTTGGGACAGCATCTCCTTCATTACAAGCCAAGAGTCCAATGTACACTCTGCTCTCTCAGCTTTCAGGCTGGTGTCCCTCTGATGAGTTCACTCATCTATGAAAAGCAACCAAACATGTACAGAAGAAATCAAACTTCTGCAGTCACCCGGAAACCCCAGACAAGGAGCAACTTTGAGCTGGCTGCCACCACTTGGGGGTGCTGTAAGAGCTCAGAAATGCAGGCTTATTCAGCCCGAGAACCCCAACTGGCTAAGAGCCGCCCTTCCTTCAGTTCATAGCATGTCTGTGTCCAGCTAGTAGCATGGGCAGCAATATGGCCTGGTAGACTGATTCTTGCCAAAATGAAGACTGTCTGTTTATAAGTCTTCCCATACTTTAAAATGTATTAAAATGAACTCACAATATGAGCCAGTTCTGCCTTATTTATTGAACAATCAGATGTCCAGAAGATGAGGGTTGATCACAGCCTTAGCATTTCATCATGATGCTCTGTGAATAAATTATACAGTTGGGCTCATGTGCACACCACTTATGACTCAGAGGGGTTTGGATTGTTTTAAGCCCTTTTGTATCCACTGGGCTGTTGGTGGGTGGGATCCAAAGCTGACTAGAGGTGGTGGGGCAAACAGTGAGGTCTCAGCTGGGGGTGAAGATATTCTTGGATTATTTAAAACAAACCTTATTGAGTCTGGATTGGATTTTCCTCTTACAAATTAAAAAAATGAAAAAGATACAGAAACAAACAAGCAATAAAAAACAACCAAGGAGCTGGATGTGAATGTGGAAGAGCTGACTCCCAGACTCTGAGAGAAAATAGCGAATAAATTCAGGACCCTGGAGAGAGACCTGGGCTGCTGCATCTAAACTGGGCTCTCAGGAGAGAGCGTTTTTCAGAATCTGAAAAGGCTTATTGGTTCATTTTGGGGAAAAACAGATTAACGATTTATTTTTAAGATTTTTAAAAGAAATATCTATCTTCTCCTATGACCTGGGAATGTATCAGAGAGCCAGGACATTGAGAGATCCACAGTCTCCAAAAGGGGAGACTGTGAACCAAGGTCTTGCAGTCTCAGCTTGGGGTGGGTGGCTAGCTGTATTGTTCCAGTTCTTTCATGAGCCCTCTTATTTAGCAAGCAATTTAAAAGCTACTCTGTTGAAGGTGTTAGATCATGGGGTTCCTGACAACTTTTTGAGCGGGGCAGTTAACTGGAAAATCTCCACACTTTCTTCTGGGATGTACCTCCATAGAAGCACATATGCAGAAGCTGTGGAACTGAACTTCCAAGTGATGTAATGATAGTCTTACCTGAAGTGTAGCCCAGAAGCCCCACTGATTGGCTTGCAGTTTTTAAATTTGTCTATTGTTGACAGCCTCAAGGGTATACAATGAATTTTAGTCATTTTCATACCACTGCCTTCTCCCATCCCTCTCCCACTGAAAACCTTCTTTACCCCAGAAGGCCCCATAGGATGATCATATCCTTATGCGCGCGCACGTGTGTGTGTGTGTGTGTGTGTGTGTGTGTGTGTGTGTGTCCTTGAGTTTAATTAGAACTGCTGCATGAGCATATGTAGCACATTATTTACTGCCACAGTGGCAACGTCACTGAGGAAATATGTCTCCTCCTCCAACAGTCATTAGCTGCCAATAGTCCTCACAAAGAATAATTTTACAAATACTTAAAGAAATCAACTGGTCTTGTGAATCCCTTACAGTGATTCAAAAGTCACAGTGTTATTTACTTTTTACTAGTGGTTTATTTCAGTCATGAGACACATGTTCTTGACCATTTCCTGAAGCCTTTCGTGCTGTATAGTTGCTAAGAAACACTATATTTGAATGTAGCTCACACCACAAGCTCTGTGATGTTCAGAGGAGGAAGTCAATGGGAAGAATGCTCATCCTGCCCCACCACTCTCCCAGTATCCTTTGCTGAGGTAATGGGTTGACAGTGGCCTCTAGAGCTTGTGCAGAATGGTGTTGCTAAGTGACACTGAATCAGCCAGGAGAAGAACTGGGCACAGGGGGAGTGGTCACTTAATCACCTTGTGCATCCCAGCTTTAAGGGCTGGAAGTATTCTGACTTCATTGCAAGATTAATAAGGTTAACAGAGAAAGGGCTTTCCTTTAGGATTTTAAAATATTTTACTGGTACAGCCATCCACTCCCAAGAAGCTAAGCATCTTAGAGAAACTAATATTGCACAGGGCCACTTATTATAGGAAGAAAACCCTCCTGGTTGTTTATCTTCCTAGAGTAGATTAATGCTGATGCTACTATAAAGAAGCTAGAAAAGTAATTTTTACACATTTGGAGTTATTTCATATAAATCTGTGCATCTTAAATATATTATTATACAGGGTCCTCTTTGTCATGATATTACACAGTTCTCTGTACAGTATCTGGACTCCTATTGTGCTGCGTGTTTCTCTGCACCCTTTGGACGCAGTTGTTCATGGCGCTCCAGAATGAACTATTGACTACTTATACTATTGAAGTCATGCACACACACCCCAACTGGAGGTCAGCTCCACATAACTTAAGACAGAAAATCAAAGTCATTATTATCATAGGCTTATCATCACCCACAAGAGGCAATGAATTGCAGAGTGTGACTTGCACATTGCACTTATTTTGAAGCCTAGAAGTGAGTTTGTTTCAGGACCACACTGTGATTCCTGTCTAAGGGAGCTCTACTCCTTTGTTACTCACAGAATATCCATTGTCTATCAAACCTAGTGACTTTCTCGGAGCTACATCTCCCAAAAGCAAAGATAAAGACACCTTGAGAAACAAGACTTCAGGAAAGACAAGACTGTAAAACTTATGAGCACCGAGAAACCTGGATTAAAAGGTGGTGGGGACAGATGGAAGGATGCTGTGGTGAGAACCAGTTTAGTGAGGAAGGCTGCCCTTCCCAACTCCAGCCAGAAGGTGAGACTGAGTGCAGTGACTAGAGTGGATCAAACAGTGTTAGGGGATGACTCGCTGCACATTGTGTCAGATGACCCACTGTGACCTTGGGCAAGGTCAGTGACACAGGGCAAAGAAATAAAACAGGCAAGGTTGGATGGAACCTCATACACCAGAGCAGCATAGATGGCTCCAGTGGCACACCCACAGGGATGGCTTATTGCTCCTTTGTGGGTTCCAAGATGCCAGATCACACCTGGATGCGATTACATCATGGGATGATTGGCGTAAGAGTGGATGGAAGACTGCAGAAACAAAGAGGGGAAACCCTTTCTGTTGCTCCAATTAATACTATGAATAAAAGAAACTTGGAGAGGAATGGTTTTCTATGGCTTACACAGGCCTGGTCATAGTCCATCACCAAGGAAAGTCAAGGCAGAAGGTCAAGGCAGGAATCTGGAGGCAGGGACTGAAAGAGAGGGTGTGGAAGGACACTACTTACTAGATTGGTCCATGCATTTCTCAACCTGTTTTTTATACCATAAAGGACCACCACACAACCCACAGTGAACTGGGCCTTCCCACATCACCACTGACCAAGAACATGCCCCACAGGCTGGCCTACAGGATGATCTGATGGGAGGATTTTCTCAACTCTTGTTCCCTATTCCAGGGGATTCTAGGTTGTACCCAGTTGGTAAAAACTAACCAATACAGAGGCTTAAAATGTGTTACATCGTCCACATTGTGCCATGAGTGGTAAGTAACAAAGGTGGACGGGGGCTACAGTGAAGAGACGTGCGTAAAGACTCAATACAAACTGTATCTCAACTCAGAGCAAAAAATCAACCAAGAGATAGACTGACAACTACACACACACACACACACACACACATGCACTCGCACATGTAGATGCACATTCACATACACACACACACACACACACACACACACACACACACACACACACACACACACACCGAAAGGGAGAGAGGAAGGGAGGGAAGGAGAGTGCAGGTAGGATATGGAGGTTTGAACGAGAAATGTCCCAGTAGCCTCAGGCTGGTCCCCAGTAGATGGTGCTGTTTAGGATGGAGTTGCAACCTTGTCAGAGGGTGGACTTGAAGAGCTCCTAGCCTTACCTTACTTCCAGTCCCACCCCCACCCCCTCTACCTTATACTTGTGGTTGAAGATATGATCTCAGCTTCCTGGTCCATCTGCTGTCATGTTTTCCTGTCATGATGGTTTCTTACCCCTCTGGAACTGTAAGCTTAAAATAAACTTCTCCCATAAGTTTTTGATCATGGTGTTTTGTCTCAGCAACAGAAAATGAGCTAATGCAGAAGCTCAGTGCTCCAGATGCTCTGGCTACAGGAGAGAAAGCACAACTCCTCATGGTGCATAGAGGTGGGACAGGGTTTACTGTGGGTCAGACAGACCCTGTGTCCCCTTCCTGATGACTTTAAACAACCTTACTCTTTACTAGGATTTCATTTCCCCTCAGTACATTGGAACAACTAAGCACATGACAGTCTTCCATGCTTCCAGCTCTGTGGAAGCCACCATGAGTCACAGAACCCTTTCCTTGCCTTCAGAGATAATGTCTGTGTAAATCTCAGGTTTTAGGGAAAAATAATGGACTGTGAAATCTGTGGCAAGAAACTCATTCATCTTGACAACAGGTACAGGAGAAAAGCCTGCATTGTTTGGCTACTTACAAAACAATAATTTGATACAGGCGCTCATCCCAGGATCAGAATCACAGGGCTCGTGTTCCAGAGTCATCAGGAAGTCTCCACCCACAACAACAGTGCAGTGCTGCTCTGTTGGACTCTGCAACCACGAGTACAAAGACCTCACTCTTACCAGTTCCACTCACACAGCACAGGGGTCCAGAAACATGCTCAAAGGGGAGTTAAGGAGTGGCTACTCATCAGAAAGGGTGCTTGCTCATGTTTGCATAGGAATGGGCACCAATAAGAAGAGGGCTGTGTGCCAGTTCACAGCGAGCCCCGTGGAGTTTTCAAAGATGGAAACAAACAGAGGGTTTATGGGCACGGATGGGTGTTTCTTTACTAGAAACTCATCAAGTGAGGAATCTAAGCAACTGGTGGCTTGGCATGTAAGAAGAATTCAAACATAATTGTACCAGAGACCTATGAAGATGGTGTAGGCAGAGGCACAAGGCTAGACCTCCTCTGGAAAGACTTAGAGTCTGGCAGTGAAGGCTAAGAGGGCAGTCAAAGAGAAAGCAGACTGAATTTAAAGAAGAATACTGGTTTCCTAAAAGGCCTTGAGTGAATCAGGTTTGATCTTCTTCATAACAGAGACAAAAACACATGGTCAGAATGCAAGACGTTCCTTCCAGTGAATCCCAGTGCAGAGGGACAAAATAGGGAACAGGAGGAATGACAGAGAGAACACTTTAAGAAGAAAAATTTCTCAGGTACCCATGTGTTCTAGAGATAAGGGGAAGGGTGGTGGGCACTTACCTACATCGGAAGATTCCACAGGACAACAGGTAATATGAGAGACAAGGGGCTCCAGAGTCAGAACCCCAAAGTCTGTCCCCATTCCTTGAAGGTTTCTTTGAATTATGATTTAATATAACCATGGAATAATGAAGGGAGACCCTGAGCACAGGGGGGCACATAGGCTAATGGTGATGGATGATGTTGGTGCCTGGGACTCAGGAGCAGTGCACAGGGCAAGAATATGCTGCATGCACTGTCATAGCAAGGAAAAGGCAATGGGGAAGAAGGTATGACGTAACAGGAGAAGATGTAGCCTTGATGGGAGTAGATGAGAAAGATAGTTGATTAGAAAAATATTCAACATTCTTTCCTTCCTCCAGACCAGAGGGGTGGGTCGGGCGGGGGGAGGGGACTAATGAACTCCCAGGATACTGTGTCAAAGCCTCTCTCAGAAGCTTCCCCTCTATTTCGTTAACTACTCAAATGTGTCAGATGACAGAGAAGGTGTATTATTTTGAAACATGGTCATAAATCTACATAATAAAATGCAATTGTTTTTATTAATAACCCCTAATGTCACAAAAAAAGATAGGCTAAAATAAGTTTTTTTAAAGTACCAGAGCAGGGGCTGTTTGTCTTAGATATGCTAATAATGTTTGACTATGGGTTTCCTTTGACAAGGATACAGGCTGCCAAGATGGATGTCCAGTTCTGGTGTTTCATTTTGACTATAAGTAAAGACAGATGGGAAATAATGACAAATGCCCATTTGTGTGACTGACTCAATAAGGAACAGCAAACCTGCTCTCTAGGAACCATCCACCCACCAAAGGCTTTGATTTGAACCTAGTGCCTGACTAAGAGTACTTGAAGCTCTGTGCTTGGTTACTATAGCAGGCTTGGGACTGTCCAGGATGGATCATCAGAGTGGCCTGAATGCCTATGAAGCCATAAGATGCATATGGCTGAACGCCACTAAGATCTCAAACCAACCACAAGAATAAATTCAATTTTAAATGCTTTGAAGTTATCATTAGAATATGAAAATATCTGTGACATCTGCAGGCCATGAATTTTGCTGAAAATCTGATTTACTCACAGACCTGCCAGGAGCAGCCAGTCTTGGTACAGGTAAGTGGGGCTTGTTCCTCCTTTATCAGATACCATGGGCCCCTGTTTCCCTTTGGGAAGTCATTTCACATTTATGTAGGTGATGGGAAGAGGTGGGGCCTGTGGTGAAGGATGAGCTCTTCCTGGAAGATGAATTAAAAAAATGTCAGGAATTGAGAAGGCCAGCATTCAAGGTTAGGGTTTTCCTATCCCCATTACACATACACACACACACACACACACACACACACACACACACACACACAAACACACATACACACAAACACACATGCGTATGCATATGCACACACACATGTACATATATGCACACACATGCACACATATATGCACATGCACACACACAAACACACACATACACATACAGACACACACATACACACATGTATGCACATGCACACACACACACACACACACACACTCACATGCACAGAAGCATATACACACACATCTCTGAGATATGAAGAAGAACTGTATCTTCCCAGGGACAGAAGGAGAAGGAGATGGCTGACAGCAACACACTCCTGTTAGGCTGAGTGTGCATGCATGTGTGAGTGCCTATGCATGTGTGAGTGTATGTGTGCACATCCATGTATGCACATGTGTGCACGTGTGTGTTTGTGTTTGTGTTTGTGTTTGTGTGTGTGTGTGTGTGTGTGTGTGTGCGTGTGTGCGCTCGAGAGCTCGAGCGCACATGCATTGGGTTTCACTCCTGAAGTCCCACACACAGGATTTGAAATAGGAAAATCCTACTGTGGTCAGTGCTGAAAGCAGCAGTGGGCAGGTGGAGTGCCCATCAGATCAGTCATCCTCGGAGACACTGCAGAACACAGCAAGGGCTTCCACTATTTTGTATGTCCTCTGGCATAGGGACATTCAGATACCCTGAGATAGTTCCTGCTGGCAAGATGGCACCTGAACTGGACTTCCAGAGGCACAGTGGAACCAAGAGGATGTTTTGGAGAGGGCATTTCCCCACAGAGGGAAGTCTGTGTGTCCCAGGAGAGATGGAACCTTCCAAAGGACCCTATGCTTAAATTTACTTGTAGTCTTGGTATTAGTGAATGGTGAAGACACAGAATGCTGTAAGAACGTGCAGCTTTTCCAGTGAGAAGGTGGCATTAGGAGAGATTTAACTTCCAGGAATAAGGGAAGTAGGAAATTGAATTAGACTCATAGACCAAGGTCAGTGGGAATGGAGGATCACGAGATAGCTGTTAAATTTTCAGTCAAGTGCAATGTGTCCATGGAGGAAGGCAGGTAAGGAGACCCAAGAAAGAGTAACCATGCAATGTATACAGGATGAAGGATGTTGTCTTTTCTGACCACACTGTTAAGATCCAAAATTTTCTCATAGAAGCTGGGGTGTTTGAACAAT